>NC_000068.7:114821849-115019349 GCF_000001635.26 Mus musculus
GTTGTCCAACATGGCTTGACAGTGAGGCTGGTCCTTTAGAATCAGAGCTTGAACCAACCCCTCCCTGGCAAACCTCTCATTCTGTACCAAGATTTTTATTACCCAGGGTAGAAATGAATGGTGTGTAAAGGAGATGAATAGAGCCTAGAAGAGTAGATTCTATATATAACTCCACCAGTGATGATATAGTGATTTGAGTCAGAATCTGGTGTGACCTAATTTTCTTGAAAAGGATATTGAAGCTCATACATTGTTTGTAACTTATCTTCTTCTAGTTGATCATGGCAAAGATCTGCCTGGAATCTGTTTCTTACATCACAGTAAGATTTTTTTCCCACCAAGTTGAAGCAGGAAGTTTTTCTTAATGTTTAAATAATACTCTTTGTGATTTAGAGCCTTTTCTTTGTTCTGGCCTTGGCAAATACCATATCAAGAAGAACAGCTGGTCACCATTTTAATGTTTGAACATTATGAATAAGATCTTTCAATTGCTGCCACAAGAGTTGGGATTTGTTTTGGAGTCTTGAGCTTCAGGGACTCATTTAAGTCCATTCAAACTTCAGAAGAATTTGGTTCTGTAGATCTTCTGAAACATTCCAATAAAGACATCTCTTCACAGACTACTCTTTGGTTAGTCCCTTGGTATGTCTGGAAGAGACACATAAAGTCAGATGGATTTAGAACTTGTTCCTGGGGGAAGATGTATTTCAAAACCGGTGTAGAGGTTCAAATTCTTTTCTCCGTAGGGATTGCATTATTTAAGTAAAATACCATTCTTAGCTGAGTATAGCATTCTTAACCAACTATATCTTTCTCTTTTCCTATTTTTGGAAATTCAGAATGCATTCAGTTACTAACCTTTGAAAGCATGCAACCTCCCACTTCATTGTCTGCCAGCTTAAGTCTTCCTTTCTCTTTGTCAAATCTTCTTTCCCTATAAGGATATATTCTGTTCTTTAGTGCTTCATATTTCATGCTTCTATGCACCGTTGCCTTGTCTCCCCCTGTCTTTAAAGGCTTACAAATATACACGTGCATACCCCACATTCTCATGCCCAACACAGATAAAGGAACGAAATCTGTCTTCTGAGAAAAATCTGAACTCTCCTCAGATACTGTAGGTGTCTCATTTCATATTCCTGCTTGAGAATATAAGAGAAGCCCTGAATTGTGATCTTGCATTATGCTTCAGAGCAGGCCTTCTTAAAAATACAATTTCCCCCCAAAGGAAATGAAAGAGCTATTTAAAACAAGCAATCAATCCAGACAGTACTCACCCCAATCTGAAGAACATTTCTTACAATGATGAATAGAAGGAAAAGAAGCAAAGGATTTTTAAAAAATGGATTTAAAGGGAGATTTGGGGCTCATCAGCACTCACTGATTCCAAACATAGAAATTCAATTTGATTTATCATGGAAGGAAAAGATTAATCACTTACAGCAATCTTGAAGTCAGTGTGCTGCCTTCAAAGCTGCTAAATGAGACTCACTGTTAATTACCACTTTCTGCTCAGGGCTGAACTTTCCATATTATTGAATTGTCTTGCCGTGGAACAAGTCATCTTAAATTTCCTTTCTTTTCATTCTATCCTCAAACAGGCTCATAGGTACCAGAGGTCCTGGGATCATGTTTTTTTGTTTGCTTTTTTTTCTTTTCTTTTCTTTTTTTGTTTTGTTTTTTTTTTTTGTTTGTTTGTTTGTTTTTGGTTTTTTGAGACAGGGTTTCTCTGTGTAGCTCTGGCTGTCCTAGAACTCACTCTGTAGACCAAGCTGGCCTCAAACTCAGAAATCCACCTGCCTCTGCCTCCTGAGTGCTGGGATTAAAGGCATGTGCCACCACACCCAGCTGTTTTTTTTTTTTTTAAAGTTAGCACTTTGCAAATGATAACGATTTCAGATACTGCATATATTGTAATCCAGATATCTGAGGACTCCTTCTGTTACTTTTGTTTTCCTTTTGGCACTATATGCACAAAAACCTCATCTTTGCTAAACATCATTTAACTCATTTCTATGCTTCTTATGTCTTCAGGCTGGGTCTCAAGACTATTATAAATTTGGCAGTATGTCTTCAGTACTATACTTCTGTTACCTATTTTAGTGAGCCGATCTTTTGTTTTTGTTGTTGTTTTTTGTTCTGGTTTTAGGTTTTTTGGTAATAGCACCTCAATGTGGATAGAAAAATAATTTATTGTTTTATTACAGAGAATCCAGTTGTGCTTTCAGTTAAGGTGTCCTGCTTCCTTCTGGTCTATGCAATGGATCTAAACATTTTCTCTAACCTTTGATATGAACTTACTGACAAAATAACAATAATGTTAATAATTGTAATGAGAATACAAAATAAACAAGACTCTGGAAGAAGCAGGTACTTACTCTTTTCCGAGAAGAGAATATATCTCTACTGGGACTGTGAATGCTGTTTAGAGCACTCTCGTTTATACTTCTTTAACCTTCTCTAGGACCCGAGCTTCTCAATAAATCTAGTATCACACAAACCTGGAGGATATAAGAAGAATATAAACCTCAACTCCCATTGCCAGATCCTGAAAGTGTTCTCAAATGTCCTCTGGGCCAGTTGATTTTCCTATGCCCAGCTGAGAATAGAACAGTGTCTTTGGAAGCTATAAATTTGCTCCTTGGTCTTGACAAAAATCTGTTCCTTCCTGCTACACACACTATACTTCTTGCTTTTCTAACATCTCTTTCAGACTTCTTTCTGAGACCTTGCTGCATTTAGCTTTCTACACTGAGATCTCCAGAACCTGAAAAACACCCATACTCTACTTGCCAGATCTGATGTGTAGTCTCCCCACAATCATTTCTCTTCTGCATGGAAAGGAAGAGCTAAACGAGGGGGAAAATCACACCACAGTACATAAACTTCTGTAATTTTCAAACAAATACTAAAGAAGACTCATAGCTAGACTAGTCCCAAACACTATTTTCAAGTATGAATCATACAGAAAAAAGCCATTGTGACTTCCTCAGATCATAGAGCAGGAATTAGCGTACAGCAGTAGTAGGGACCAATCTGATGTAGGTAGCTGGTTAGAGTTCCGATGTATTTTTGATTCATACCACCAGACTAGAAGCAGCAAGTCATCTTAGATCTTTCAGTGTTGTCCCACACCAAAATTTATTTTCTACTCATGCTATGTATTCACAGAGATTAAGGCCAGTCTTGGGATTTCTTATCAAGGAGTGGCAATATCCTGATGATTACCTGTAAATCGGCTCTATTCTTCCACAGAGCAAAGAACATGGCCACACCCTCTTTAAATTATCAGGAAAATTAAATTATGTTCTGTGTCTGGAAAAGACAAAGTTGGTAAATAACACTACAAATGATTGTACCTGGCTTGCACCCTGTCTATACCCTTCTCTCTTCAGCATTTCCCAAGAGTTTTAGCTTCCAGCTTTTCACTCCATGCCGTAACATTTGGTGCAATTGAACTAGTACTTAATCTTTACCAGGATAATGGTGGATGCTTGAATTGTGGTGCTTCTATAGTTTACATGGTGTTTCTATATGAACTATATAGAAATAATATATTTTTGACCCTTTAACTACTTAGGAGCTCTGGCAAGACAGATGGTATCAATTCCAGTTTATATAGATGAATAAATGGGGTTATAACATAGATGATTATTAGGACCAAATCACAATCACAGAGTCAGATTAAAAATACACTATCTTTTTATACTGCAGTTATTAGATAAAGTATATGGCCTCTACCTATTGTAAAGCCTTGTAAAAAGGGTCCCCAAGGATAGACATTTTTTTCCTAGAACCAAAGAGATGAATCAATAAGGAAAACAGTGTCAGTCGTTTAGCATGTATGGCTAATGAAGTGTGCTCCTCTCTCTTGTCCTTTTATGAATAGGAGTGACTCCATGATTTTTCTAGCTATTTTTTGAACGATTTAAGGTTGAAGGTGAGGGGCAGGGATATATTGGTGTGTCTCACTGTCAACTGATTAAAAAGATAGAAGATTGCATAATAAAGAAATGATTTAAAACAAAATAAGAAAAATAAGGGCTAAAATACATAATTTGTAACTTTTTTACATTTATAATCAAAGACTATTTTTATCTTATATGCACCTTTTATTTTTATTTTATTTGAATTTTATTTAATTTTTTTGACAGTCCAGATTTTATCCCCTTCCCTGTCCATCCTCTGACTGTTCCCCATCCCATCCCATCCCTCCTCCCCACCCCTCTACCCCATGTCTCTACAAGGATGTTCTCATCTTCCCACCCCAGTCTCCAGAGGATTAGGAGCATCTTCTCTGACTGAACCCAGACCCAGCAGTCCTTTGCTGTATATGTGTTGGGAGCCTCATATCATCTGGTGTACGCCAGTGTTTGAGAGCTCTAGGGAGTCAAGGTTAATTGAGGCAGCTGGTTCTCCTACAGGGTCTCCCTGTTCCTCAGCTTCTTCCAGCTTTTTCCTAATTCAACCAAAGACTACTAAGGCATTGTTTTGTGTTGTGTTGTGTTGTGTTGTGTTGTGTTGTGTTGTTTTGGGGGTTTTGTTGGTTGTTTTTTTCCTAAGAGAGGATATCTCTATGTAGCTGCCATTGCTTCTAAAGTTGTGGCCATCCATTCCAAGCCTAGAATTAGTGGACCACAGTTCTGGTTAAGGTACATATCTCTAATGTTTACTTTTCAGGGTAAGAAGTTGCCCTAATGTAGGTCAGTTTAATTGCACAGTCACCAGGAACCACTTTGTTGCAAGCATTATGTTAATTCTATGTCCTGAATTTCTTTTTTCAGACAGGTGTCAGTACATTTCAATTATTTTGGATATGCACATGTAGTCAAGTCACCCAGAGGAGAGGAAGCAGTGTGACTATGAACTAGGACTCAGTTGCCTCATGAAGTTCACATCTCCTGTCAATTCTCAAAGACATGGATTGGACTACAGGAATGCATTGTAAATGGGACAGAGACTTCAAGGTGACAGAAAGGGAACAGTTGAAGCATAATGGGAAATTCAACTAAGAAACTCTCTTAGACAGTTGAAATGTGAAATTGCCCAGCAACATTTACCCTGCACTATCAATCACTGCCAATCACTAATAAACTCCCCCAATAACTCAGGCTCGTGGGCAGCATTTTCCCAGGGAGGGCCATCATCTGGTGGGCGTGCAGCACACCTGCAGGCAGGCCTCTTCTAGCATTTGCCTACAGGAAGGTCATTAAAAGGCAGTACAAATTAGGGCAGCTCCCCTAGCAGTAGCAATTAACCTTCAGGAACCTGGCAGGCATAGGTATATTTTAGGACAGTAAAAACCATTAACCTTCTCATAATTTGCAGTCATGAAGAGTAAGAGAAAAAGCTAGCTTTCCTACAGCATCTTTTTCTTCTTTTCCCATTCCTTATCCTTCCCCTGTGTCATTTCCCTGTGTCTCATTCATCCTGTGTCTGTCTTTGAGATGTATTGAGTGCCCTATCCATGCTACAAACACCATGTGTGGATGGTGGCAGTTGTAACTTAGTGCCAGTTTGTAAAGTCACAATGTAGACTGAGATAAGAGAGCCATACGGATGGTTAACCAGGCCTTACTATTCTGGGTCCTCCCTGAAGAGTCTATTCTGAAATGACTTGGTGTTGGTCCTGACATCTTCTGGCCTGATTCCATGTCCTGGCAGGTGCCACCATTACCTATCACGCATACAACAACCCTGCAGGTGTCTGGTGAATGCACATCTATCTCATTGCTGTACTTCTCCCTTTGGAAAAGATAGAACTGCACCCCCTCTGCATGGGAGAGCAAACAGTGAGCTGGCTCATCTGTCATACTTATGTCAGGTGCAAGCTGTGGATGAATGACACTGCACAGGTCAGAACCTGTGAGCAAGGCCCCATTTCCTGAAAGCTATGGATCCCTGAATGGGGAAAATACCTACATCATTTGAAAATATTGATGTGCAAGGCATAGCATCTTATTTTAAAATTTGTTGAGGCAATCTCTTTGATCTGAGATAACTCTCATTTGGGTAATATATATATATATATATATATATATATATATATATATATATATATAGAGAGAGAGAGAGAGAGAGAGAGAGAGGGAGAACATTTTGGTTCTATTTTATTGTAAATTAATAATGCTTATTCTAGAAAAGCCAAGAGTAAAAATGAAAAAGAGAGTCAATGGATAGTAGGTTTTGAAAGTCTTTGTCATCAGTGTATATTTATTTACAGACAGAGAGAGAGAGAGAGAGAGAGAGAGAGAGAGAGAGAGAGAGAAAGGAATGACATTCCTTTATTTTATTAAGAAACTAAGTAGCTCTTAGCATAGTTTAGAGAAGATTCCTAGGTCATTAGGCATCACTATAAAAATCTAATGTGTGACAATGCGTTTGTGATTGTCATAAGTAGACACCTATGAAGAAATTCTGAGGAGACAACTGATTCAAGATTTGATGTGGCTTCTGGCAAAGAGAAGAGATGCCAGGATTGCCCCCGCCTCCGAGGAAGCCTCTTTAATTTAAATGTGCATGCTGAGATGCAGCTGTGCCGATGAATGCATATTTATTGGACCTGGATAGGAGGCAAATGTGGAACTAATTAAACTATCCTAGTGTCAGCTACTCTGGCCAACATCTCCTCACACAAAAGCTTCACTACTTACAACGTAGTTTGGAAGCAAAAAGTTACTGCTCAACTCATTTTTGCAAATGGTGAAATAAACGCTAAGGTAATTTTATTCAGATTAGAAGGATTAAAGGACTCAAGAGATATCTTAATTTAGTTATAGTTTTAAGAAATTTTCCTACAGGAAGAGGTCTGGTAAAGAGGTTTGTCTATGCATTGAGACTTTTCTTCCTACTATCCGAGGTTAAGGAGATAAGTGCCTGCAAGTGTTATTGGACTCTCTTTCTGAACTCTTTCCTCTCTTGAGTCCCTGTGATCACCATTGGAATAATTCACATAAGGCACACAAGGGCATAGTGTAGAAGAGAGAGCTTACTGCAGAGTGAAGTGGAACATTCTCAAGAGATCAGATTGACAATGGCCAAGAAACCATTGTGCCAACCCTTATTTTAGGTAGGTTTTATACCGTTTCAGACACTATAGGATATATACTTTCCCTCATGGGTATTTTCCTTTCCAGGTGATTGACAGGCCCATTTAGTTTGACTCTTACAGAGAGAGTAATGATATGTCTAAGTGTTTTATGAGAAAGTTTCCTGCTATCCAGTAATTTTATGACCTTCCATGTAGTTTGGAATAGTATTTTGCTTTTATTGTTTAATTGTGTGGGGTGTGTGTGTGTGTGTGTGTGTGTGTGTGCATACAGGTGCTTGAGAGGCCAGAAAACCGTGTCTAATCCCTATAGCTGGCTGTGAGCTGCCTATGTCGGTGCTAAGAACTGAACTTGGTTAAGAATATGCACTGCAATTGGAAAGGAACCACAGGGCTTTCTTCTGTCATAGTAAGAGTCAATCCTAGAGTATTCACCTATCCAACAATATGGACTAAATGCCAGTTGTGTATCAGAGCATCTCCTTGGCACCAGGACTATAGCAGTATATAAGATGGAGCACAATAGAGATTCTGTAAAGTTAGCATGCTCCCGGCTCTGATGAAAACAATTCAGAGTATTTGACACTTTTGCTAATTGGTGAATGTCAAGATGAGTCAAGGGTTTCGAATGAGCAAGGAATCAAGCATCCTACCTTCTGAATTCAGAACTGAGTTCAGGGAGAATGAGCAATACTTAGGTGTAAACCAAATACTTACAAGCAAAATCTGAGAGGCCAGAATGACAGACACAATCCTATGCTAAGACTATTCCATTTTGTGAGGAAAAGAGAAAGTTTGGTAAATCCATGTGGAACTGAATTTCCAAATGATCATACTTAAGCCCAAATCCCCCAAACAGGAACCATGTGTGAACTGAATGGAAAATTTCCATGAGAAAGTCTAAACCATTCATATTTGCATAAAATTTACTTCCATTTTCACAATAGTATCCTCTGCCAGAGTATTGGGTGTGACATTTTATCACCTTGATACATAATATTATAAACATTTTAAATATAAGATACAAAGCTGGAAGATGAAAGCAATGTGAAAAGGGAAGGTAGCCCCTCCTACTGACTGAGTATTAAGAGAATCTTACTGTCAAGACGTGAACCATCTTTGTAGTCAAAATACATGCTTTGGCTTTGTGTAGTCTATGAATAATAAACATTCCTTTGGCTGTTCTGACCTAGGTTTGTGTTGTATCCTCTATTAGCCTGTATAATGAATGCATCTCAAAATTACATTAGGATTTCATTTAGTAAAGATAAATTTCTTAGACAACAGTTAAGTATAAGAAATATCTTTGGTTAAAGTGCATTTTATTTATACTTTAGCAATTTCAAACATGGAAACAATGTGCTTTGATCACAGGTAACCTGGTTTCCTCCTACCCCTTTTCTCAGGAACCCAACAAACCCTTCCCCTTCATGCTTTCTCCTTTTAATTTTTGAACCCACTGAACCAAATTAGTATTGTATAATACTAGTATACCAAACATTTTAAACAAGTATTTTAAACCCTTTGAATAGAGTTACCTGAAAAGCTTTCCAAATGCTATATAGCTATGACATTTAATGGTGATCTGCTCTGGACAACCCATTTTTTTCTTCCATCTCTTGATGTTTATGTCTTTAAACCTATGTTAAAAGTATGTTTTACTATAATAACCTTCAACTCTGCTTCATACTGATTCATCTTGAGATTCTTTTCTTGGATATTTAAGATTCCTGAACAGAAAGTCCTGAAATGAATGTGTCAGGTGGCACACTAGAGCAGACCCTGTTACTGCTGAGTTCACTTCTGACAGCTGAACGTCTGTGTCCCCACCTTCTATGGTTCCTGGCTTCCAGTGGGCTTTTATTAAGAGCTGGAGCCTTGAGGAGTTTATTATGGAGATCAAGCCTTCATGAGTGAGATTAGTAGGGCTATAAGAGGTGATGTGAGGCAGCTTGCTTCCACTGTCTGCTCTACTGTGTGGGGGCAAACAAGGAGACAGCCATGGTCAACCCAGGGAGATCTACACTAAGAACCTAATCCTGCTAACCTCCAGATCTCAGATGTCAGTCTTCAGAATTGTAATAAAGAAGCATTAGGTGTTTTAGAACACCAGTCAGCTCCCGTGCAGCCTTAGTAGATAAAGCAGTCATGGAGTCAATAGAGTTAATTGGACACACTTGAAGACTTCCATTCTTAAAGCAAATTTGTAACAGAAGAGAGCCATTTGCCTTCATATGTTTGAAGCTGGTAGTCACAGGTATCCCAATATTCAAGAGGAGGGTGACTTGTCAGGGAGTCTCATTAAGGGAAAGAGAAAGAACAGTATGAAAAAGGTTGCAGAAAACATGTACATTGTTTATGATGCTGAAATTTGATTTCTCTTCTGGAAAAGAGGAGTGATTTAATGAGAAAACATCAATTGAGTGGGTTCATAATCGGTCTGGTCCAAGGATTCCTTTTGAGGCTTGCTCATTTGACAGGTCCAGCATGTCTCTGATTCTTCTATACTGTCCTCACTTCCTTTGCTTTCTCCTCTGATTTCCACGTATCTTATCACTTTAATTGCTCTTAATGCCAGTGAGGATCCCCAAACCTCCACTCATGAGGTCATTTTAAATAATTTGCTTGTTGCCTTCACATTTATTCCAGACTCTGGATCTCATGGCTGAGACTCTGCCTCAAAATTCAGAAACTGAAATGACTCTTTGTATGTTTTGAAAAATTTTAAGTGTCTTAGGTAGGACTTTATAGCTGTGAAGAGACATCATGACCAAGGTAGATCTTAAAAAGGAAAACATTTCATTGGGGCTGGCTTAGTTTCAGAGGCTTAGTTCATTACCATCACGGTGGGAAGCATAGCAGTGTGCAGGCAGATATAGTGCTGGAAAGGGAGATGAGATTTCTACATCTTGATCTGAAGGCAGCAGAAGGAGATTTTATTCCATACTGGAAGGAGTCTGAACATAATAGACCTCAAAACCTACCCCCATAGTGACACACTTCCTCTAACAAGTCTGCACATCCTAATAGTGCCATTCCCTATGAGTCAAGCATTCAAACACATGAGTCTATGGGGGCCATAGTTATTCAAACATCACATTCCACCCCCTGGTACCCATAGACTTGTTGCCATAACATAATGGAAAATACATTTAGTTTCATTTTAAAAGTCCCCATCGTCTATCATAGTCTCAACAATGTTTAAAAGTCCAAAGTTCAAAGTCTCTTCTGAGATTCAAATAACCTAAGTGTAAACCTGTATAAGATCAAAATAAAAGCGGATCACAAAGCAGATCACATCCTTCCAACATATCATGGCAGGATATACATTACCATTCCAAAATGTATGGGAGGGAGCACAGTAGGGAAATACTAGACTAAAGCAAGTCTGAAAACCAGCTGAGCAAACTCCAAACTCTGCATCTCCATGTCTGATGTCAAAACGTTCTTCAGATCTCCAACTCCCTTCAGTTTTGTTGACTGCAAAACACTTCTTTCCTTTGGGCTCGTTCCACTCCCTGTTAGCAGCTTTCCTTGACAGGTGATTCTGACATCTCTAATATCTTGAGGTCTCCAACGCTATCCAGGCTTCAACTTTACAGCTTCACACATGGCCTTTCTGGGCCTCCATGCAGGTGTACCACTGCCACATGACTGGCCTCTGCAACTTTCCTTAGTTGTGCAGGGAGATTCCATAACCCTTTTCTTCTATCTTCAATTCTAAAGCCAGAGGCACATGGACAAAGCTACAAAGCTCTGCTGTTTGCTGGGGCTGAAACATGGCCCCTTCATTCAATTAAATATACATCAGATTTCTGTTTTCCTTGGTTTCCTTCATTGCCTAAGTTTGGCTGTCCTGGAACTTGCTCTGTAGACTGGGCTGGCTGTAAACTCAGTTGGGATTAAAGAAGTATACCATCATACCTGCACCTAATCTCTTCTTTAATTCCTTTTCACAGGTTTGAACCTTAGCTACAGGGGATCTTCCTCTAAAGTCACCATTACCTTAAATTCATTTAATATCTTTAACCTGTTTATTTCCTCAAATACAGGATTTTTAGCTCCATTCTACTTCCTGGCTTCCCCTTAACACTTGAAATATACATTTGGTATTTTTCCTTGCTCTGTTTCATCAAAACACTTCATAAGAGTGAGCTACAAGACAGAGTGTATACTAGGCACCTTTGCCTATTTTCCTTGCCAGTGCTGTTAATCTAATTCTCCCCACCTTACCCTCAGGCAAACTCTTTAGAAAAGGCCAAAAAGCAACCACATTCTTCACCAAAAATCACAAGAATGATCTCTAGGCAACATAATAAAATACTTCTCTTCTGAAACTTCTTGAGCTAGGACCTGACTGCTCAAATCACCCTCAAATACCAATATCTTCCACGTTCCTACTAGCATGACCCATCTAGTCCTGCTTAAAGGATTCTACTGCTTTCCTTAATCCAAAGTTCCAAAGTCTCCATTCCTCCAAACAGAAGCAATGTCAGGTATATCACAGCACTACCCCAGTCTCTCATACCAACTTCTGTCTTAGGGTTTTTTTTTTTTTTTTTTTTTTACTGTGAAGAGACATCAAGACCAAGGCAACTCTTATAAAAGAAAACATTTAATTAGAACTGGCTTACAGTTTCAAGGGTCTAGTCCATTATCATCATGGTGGGAAGCATGGCAGACATGGTGCTGGAGAAGTAACTGAGAGTTCTATATCTTGATATAAAGACAGCAGAAGTACATTGTGTTCCACACTGGGTGGAGCTTGAGCATAGGAGACCCAAAAGCAGTAAAGCTGAAATGAACTTATTGGGTGCCCCCTAATGCAGTGTTACTCAGTGTCTCATAAGAAGATGAAATCAGGGCACAGAGTTATACAGCAGGCAGATTACCATGTACAACCAGAGAAAAGATGAAATAGACGTTATGCACTAAGGGATCATGCCTCAGAAGAAAGCCTTTCTGTTAATGAGTGATTGCACATTCATAATCTCCAACCTATGATAAGATAAATCTCTATTTGTCATACATGCAGTTTGTGGCACTTTCTTTTGACTGCCCTAACAAATGTTTCATTTTTCCTGCTTACCCTAAGTTCAGCACCTACCCAAGGCTTCATGCTTAGCTCTGCTAACTTCATTCAACTCCATGTGATTGCTGTCTTTGTGAAATGCTCCTCAACCACATGGCATGGTTATATTTTATGGTGAAAGTGAAAAAACTATTACTATTCACAATTTCATATGGCTTATCCTCACATACATGCATTATACACTTTCTCTCTGGAACACCAATGGTGTATCTCTACATACACATTCGCACACGCACACACACACACGCACACGCACACACACACACACACACACACACACACACACACATTCGGGGGGGGGATAGGGAGAAAGAGACTTTAATACATACCCACAAGACTATACTAGAGGAACCTCGTAAAGCCTTTATAATAGGATACAGTGTTTATGCCTGTCTAAAAAACCTCTAGGCTTGAAGCATTGCTGTATTTTAAAGCCCACCTCTCAATCCTCTTTCTCTCTCTTTCTCTCTGTCTTGCTCTCTCTCCCTTTCCCTCCACACCACACACACCACACACACACACACATCACACCACACCACATGTACATGCCACATTATAATCACTGTTCCTCTAGTGTGTCTTGCTCTTACTACGAACTTTCAGCATCTAGGTGTGTTCTAACATTGCAATGCAGTGTGGTTTGTGTGGTCCCTTCATTGCCCCAAATTAGTTACAAGTGGTGACTCCATCCCCACCTGACTTGTTTAATCAAAATCTCATTTTAGAAAGATCTCCAGGTGATTCTTACACAAATTGAAATGTGAGAAGGCCTGCCTTAGCATACGCTGGTCTTTATGGCCAGGGGAGTTTTTCTTACTCTACACAAAGATTATATCATTTTATTTCCCTTTGGCATTGGGAAAGTGAAAGAAGGCCCAATTTCCTATAGACTTACCAAAATAGAGCATTATCCTCAATTTAAAGAAGCTGATCTCTGGAAAAAAAACTGTTTTAATGGTGTTTATCTCTGTGTGTGTGAGTTGGTGAAGAACTCTGGTAATATCTGTTCATGAATTATTATGGCTTTGTTACATTTTTTCTAATTATTCAAGTATATTTTGTCATAATCTTTTGTTATTGCAAAATGAGACCCCCCCCCCCCGAATCTTAAGTATACTGAATTTGTACTGAAGAATTTCTCAGGATTCCTGATAACATGATTTTACATTATGTAGGACTCAAAGAGTAAATTGTTTTCTTCCCAGATGTTTATAGCTGGCTACACAACTCTTTGCTTAACTTTGTAAATCATTTGAGGAAAATGATAGGTAATGATAATTCTGTAGATAGTACCTGATACACAATGGCAACTTGGTGGATGATGGTAAATTGAACTGGAGAACAGAAAATATATTAAAGCATGGGACTGTCCAGTAGCTTCCTTATTAAGTGTGATAACTATAACACACACACACACACACACACACACACACATGCATACATGCATGCAGAGATGCAGTTTCTATAGAGCCAAGTTGGGGCCCTTCTTATCTTTCAAAATGATTAGGCTGCTGGTTGTGGAGATCTTGGCGACCTGGGAGGTGGCTTGACAAGGTGACTCAGGTCACAGCAGGATAACAAGCAGCAGAAGAAAGAGCTATGAGCTATTTCAAAAAATAAATAAACAGCCCTGATCATGCTCCTGAAGTCAGCTGCTTCACTGTGCACTTGAGTAAGCTGTGCTTGTCTTCCGAGTCCCTTTGTTTATGAGGTTTGCTAAGTCCTTGCCTGTTGATGGTGTAATTTGCTAAGCCAGACAAGCAGGTACTGTACACAATAAGTTCTTCTAAATATAAGGGATGATTAATCAACGAAAATCAAACTGTGAGCCCCAGTACCACTTCTTCCTGGCTGGTCCCAGACTCCCAGCTTGTTTATTTAGTGTCACCTATAGTCTGTCATGGCTGACCTAAAACTATCAGGAACAGCCACAATGGCAGCCAAGCATAAACAAAAACCTGAACTGAAGGTGCAGAGGGACTGCCATTCCACAGATAAGATCTATTGCTGTAATAGCCCTTGATTATGAAGACCAAAGGAGAAAAAGCACCAACTACACAGACACGTTCTGTTTATTTATATATGAAGAGGGAGGGGGAGCAAATCATGTTCAGAGAGGGAGGGAAGGGGGGAATAAGGTTTCCTTACTTGTCAGTGTTTCTGGCTTTATAAAGCAAGATTCTGTGATAGCAGGGGCTGCTTCGAGTTTCCTTTGTTTGTGTATTGACATTTTGCAATACTTAAAAAACATTGCATGCTGAGGGCAGAGATAGCAACAAAAAGAGGGATGGAGGTGGGAAACTTGCCAGACTGTTACCCAGGGAAGGAATGTTTTTCTCTTCTGCATAACTATTCTAACTAAGCTGCAGATATAAGCTTTTTGAATAGGCTTTTATGTAAAGTTATGGACTTTGAACTTGTGCTTTTTTTTTTTCTTGTGAACAGATTCAACTAACCTGTGCAGATGTGCAAACTGTGTGCTTAACATGCAATGAGGAGTCCCTGGCAAAAGCTTCCCTCCGGTGGTGGCCACATACTTTGGAGACTTTTTCCATTTTCCATTGCAGTGTTTAATTTATATAGTCCAAAAAAATGCTCAGAGAGTTATCTGGAGGTGCTTCCTGTCAGTGTGTGATGGATGGAAGCATTGTCTTCAGAGTCAATCTGGTCACTGCCTCAAGATGGACCATGGAAAGATTATTTTCACCCTCAAAGAGCCTCACAAATTCTGGAAAGCAATGGAAATGGATCTCTTCATTGTTTGCAGGTGTTATGCTGCTGTTGCTCATGTGCAAGGGGTCAAATTTGTCCGTTTAATGGAGAAGTGTGCTTCTCTGACCAGCATCCCATCTATACACAGTGGAAGAGGAAGGAGATTTGGAGGCAGGTGCTTCCAACAAGATGCTGCTATTGAGGAATACTGCCCATTGTTCTCTGTTAGTCAATTACTAGGACAAATGGCCACGAGAAGTTCTTTCCACTCTATTCCCTACAGCCTGTGCAGTACATTTCACTCCAAGAGTGAAGTCTACTGCTTCATCACATAGCAGTGCTCAAAGGGAAATTGCTGCTTAGGTGCTTAACCCTGAATGCATCCATTTTGGTAGACTGGTATTGCCTGGGGCTGATAGATAAATTTCAGCAAAGCACACCTGGGCTCCAAGGACCGGGGGAATCGATTCGCTAAAGCCCTAGTGGAGCTAAAAGTCTCTGCCTAGACAGGGCACAGAATGAAGGCTGGAGTTATCAAGTGCCTGGGCTGTAAAGGTGAAACATTTTGTCAACCACAATGAAAAGTCCTAACTGGGCTCACTTGCTTTAAGGGCACAAAGTTCGTGTCTTTTCTTTCGTGGATGTTTTATGTTTTGTGGCAATGAAAAAGATTTGGGGAAGTCTGACAGTAGTGCTAGGCCTAGGCATGCAATAGTCAAATAAAGGTCATGGCAACTTAGACTAAACTCATTGGTCAGTGCCAAACTAACACCAGCGGTGTGAGGGCAGCTTCAGCTCAGAGCTATAAGCTTTTCTGAGCTCCTAGTTCTATGTCAACAGTCCTCTCATGGTTGGTGGCTCATGACCAGCTGATATCAGCATTTTATACTTTATGGCTAATAGCATTTCATTGTAATGGACACAACACACTTAAGTTTTTTGTTTCTTTGTTTGTTATTTTTTTTCATCAGGTAATGAGAATTTGCATTTTGAGTCACTGTGATAATGTTGCTACTTCAATTTACAGTGGGGACCAAAGACTTGAAAACAATCAGTTAATTTCTGCTTTCTTCTAAGTTTAAGTTCTCCATGCTAAATATTCTGTGTATGTTGACTATACTTAAAATAATTACATTGACAACTAATATTCAGAATACATTGATTTAATACATATTAGTTTATATCTTATATATACTTTTTTATATGGATGGCTATTAGTAGAAACAAATTTTGACAATGTTGTAAAAATAACAGTTTTTTTTAAAGTAAATCATGTTTGCAAAAGACTAACAGAGCCCATATCCTAAATGTGAAATGTGTTATTTTGCTTGAGCATGTTAGTAAAAACCAAATGTATTTTAATTTAAAGTTAGGAAAGAAGACTTGAAAACAGAACAGACCATAATGGAAAGCATGAAATTAGTAACCTTGACCGTAGAAGAGTGAACCCCTCAGATAATTGTTCTTCAGGTGGTTAGCTGCTGATAGATTGTTTATGGTGTTAAATTCTGTTGTTGGGACATGTAAAAATTTGGAGGTTAAATGCTTTTAAAACATGGTTACATGAGAGAACATTTTCAGAGATAAGTACAAATGTTGTATTTGCTTATAAATAAACCCTATTGTTCATGCTGCCAGTAGAGAAGAAATTGTTGAGTTTGTTATTGATCTCTTGATTGTAATCATGTTATTTTTGATATTTAAGAGTACAATGGGGAAAGAATGGACCAACTAGAGACTGCCACACCCGAGGATCCATCCCATAATCAGCCTCTAAATGCTGACATCATTGCATACACCAGCAAGATTTTGCTGAAAGGACCCTGATATAGCTGTCTCTTGTGAGGCTATGCTGGTGCCTGGCAAACACAGAAGTGGATGCTCACAGTCAGCTATTGGATGGAACACAGGCCCCCCAATGGAGGAGCTAGAGAAAGTACCCAAGGAGCTAAAGGGATCTGCAACCCTATAGGTGGAACAACAATATGAACTAACCAGTATCCCCGGAGCTCGTGTCTAGCTGCATATGTAGCTGAAGATGGCCTAGTGGGCCATCATTGGGAAGAGAGGCCCCTTGGTCTTGCAAACTTTATATGCCTCAGTACAGGGGAACGCCAGGGCCAAGAAGTGGGAGTGAGTGGGTAGGGGAGTGGGTGGGGGAGGGTATAGGGAACTTTTGGGATAGCATTGGAAATGTAAATGAAGAAAATACCTAATTTTTAAAAAAAAGAGTACAATGGGGATGTGGTCACAGAAAGGATAGGCTGAACTTTCTCCCAAATTTAGAGAACTGATCCTACCCTAGCTCTGTCTTTAGGCCCCATTTTTCAGCTCCCCAAATTTTATAGTGTACATGTTCTATTTCCATATAACACTTAATGAAAGGGAGGTTAAAAACCCACAAGAAATTGAATGAAGAGAATGAAAATCCCTCTGAGACACTAACAAGTACATTTTGGAAAATATTACATTTTAGACACATCAATATTTAGATGTTTCTACAGGTAAATAACAGGAGGCAGGAAGCTAACAGGTGCCATTATGGTCAGTGGTTGGGTTAGAGACATCTTTTTCAGTAAGGGCCTGTGGCACCAGAGAAACCAACACAGACTCTGTATGATGTTTTAGATTGTCTCATCTAAAAGATTGACTAGGGCATTTGAGACCACATATCCTACTCAGGTAAAGAGTTACTGTCAGGTCTGAAAGACATGGTCATTGTGTGGAAGGCTGATACGCTTTTGCAGGATAAAAGTTCAATTTGCATGCAGCAAATCAACTGTGTGGGCCTACAAAGATGCATCCTCCATCTACCAGAATATAGATGGACAAAGCCGCTATAGGGAGAAACTTCAAGTTTCCATATGCAAAAAATAGTTAACAATCAGCACTAATTTTAGGAGCTTTTAGAAACATGCATTTGTTTATATGAGTGTGGAAGGGGTTGTTTGTACACACGGATAGAGTACGCATGTGTGCAGATCAGAGGACAATTTGCAGAAATGGGTTCTTTCCTCCTACTATGGAGGTTCCAGGGATCTATCTCTGGTCTTCCAGGTTGGTAGCAAGTTCCCTTACCTGCTGAGCAACTTTGCTGGATTCCAATTTTGAAAGAGCATCTATTGCTCTGCTTATGTGCTATTGGGGTTTGTAATGATAATGTTCTCATCATTTTCATTCCGGAAATGAAGTCTCTAGAGAGCTGCATTAGCAGATTATTTGTTCTCATCGGGAATTAGCAAGGAAGTCAGAGCAAACCAATCCAGTGAGCACGAGAAAGCAAGACAAGTTTATTTTAAGAACAAAAAGACATCCATCTAATGGAAACCAGGGAAGGGGATTTATAAGGGAGTTAAAGCAGAGAACTAGAAAGTTTCTCTGTCTCTGTTTGTATCTCTGCTACGTTCTGTCTTTTCCTCTCTCTTTGTCTTTCTGTATCTCTGTCTTTCTGTCTGTCTCAGTCTCTGTCTGTCTTGTCTCTCTGTCTTGTTGGAGGAAGTATGTTTCTGGGGACCTACTTTCAGAGTTTAACAGCTCTCTCTCTCTCTCTCTCTCTCTCTCTCTCTCTCTCTCTCTCTCTCTCTCTCTCCCTCCCTCCCTCCCTCCCTCCCTCCCTCCCTCCCTCCCCAGCCCTGAATGCACCTTTTTCCACTTCTAGGTCTCCATCTCAGAGACTGTAAGTTCAAATCCCATTTCCTAGGAGAAGGAAAACTATTGAACTGAGATTGAAGGGCTAGCATATTCCTGATCTATTCGAACATGGCCAAGAGATACAGTTACAAAGAAAATGACTGTTAATGTGTTCACTATCATGATAAGGAACTATGAATGTAGGAGCTCAGACAATGACATGTGTCATAGTATCAAATCAATATCAAAGTATAGATAGCAAACTAATTTTAAGTAAGTCACATAGAAGGGAGATATGAGCAGAATGTGATTTGTTCTACTCTAGACAATAGAATGCAAACCACACTAGATGCCCTGTGCTTAGAGACCTCTCCTCAACTAAGGACCCAGGGACCAGAAAACCCAGCACAGACTCTGTCAAGATGTTTGGGATTGCTATGTACTTACACAAGTGTCTTACATAAAGATCTGTAAGTAGCTATAGTGTATCCCTGCCCCAGAAAGCCCTGTATGTGGTTATTATAAACATAAAAATATTGACTTATGTGTATTTTTTTTCTTCAAAGTAAAAATCAAAGCATGCATTCTTAAGGGAGAGCATGGGAGATATTGTTTACCAATCTTTTGAATACATACTCCAACCAGGGGGGAAAATCAATTTCTTTTCAGTTGTCTTTATTAAAAGTCTTGTGAGGTCTTCAACAAAGAGCTGCTGGTTCGAGCAACTTCAGACCCAAGTAACTATTTATTCATGGGCAGTGTATAAAAGTGCAAGAGAGCACAGCAGTTGGGAGGTTGTTGGAGCGTCTGAGAAAATTCTTAGACCGCGCAATCTTGTCTTCTCCTCATACACTGAGGAATAAGGTTCACATAGGCTTTGTTCTTAGCAGTCGGCAGTCTATAAATACTCAGATAAAAGCCATCGTGTGAGCTAACTCTTTTCTAGAGAATTCCTGCCATAGGACTTTTATATTTATTAAAAATAAACCACGCATCTCAGTTTCCCTCCCTTTGTCTGTTTTGCCCTCATTGTTATGTACATGTGTTTAGCTCTCTCCCATTTTAGGCATGAAAGTCCTTATTTTCAAAAACAAACATAAAATCAAAACCAAACACATATGGCTTTATAGTAAAGGTTTGATATGTGGCTGTTGCTCATTAAAAATGAGGATTTACTATTTGTTCTAGAAGATAGACATTTTGTTGGAAGAATTATCTTAATTTAGGGACTCGGGAATTTCTTCGTGGATGAAGGTACCTTAAATGTATAAGGTAGAAGAAGTCATAGGTAAAAAGATACCATGACCAAAGTCATGGACTGAAGTTGGAATAGTGTAAACAATTTAGGCTAATGATGTGTGTCAGAGACACAGCTAGACAATATGGAAGAATTTTTAATTGTCGGCAGTAGGGAAAGCTTGACAGTAAGAGAGACTATCAAAAATGGAGTGCAGACAGCTGAAGCTCTGCCTAGAGATGGCTAGGGATTTTTAAAGTGGCTATCCAAGCTGGAGCCATGAAAAGCAGTCTTAAAATTATTGGGGAGAAATGAGCATTGTTTAGTGATTTACAGAAAATTTTATAAAAAGAGTAAAGTCATCTTACTGTCAGTAACAAACATATGGTAAAATAAAAAAAAATGTCATGTCGATGTGAAACACTCAGAATTTTAAAAACATTGTTTTTTTTTTTAATTTGCAAAAGTAGTTTAACAGTGTTTTTCTTCTTGTATAATTTACCACATAGAGGGGGGAATCTTTCTTTTGCATTGGCATATTGTCATACTTCTTTTTAAGTTTTGATCAGCTTCCAACATCTTATCCTTCAAGCTTGCAATGTCACAAAAGATCTCTAAGAGATTCTGCAATGTGAAGTTGTTTGTTGGCATCACTTCCTCTGGGACATCTTTATCCTTTTTGTCAAAACCACTTCCTTCATTTATGTTGATAAGTTCACCTTCACAAATCCCTCCAGTGGTATATTCTGAGCCTCTTAAAGTAGCCATGTGCGATGGACTACATCTTTGTGTTCCTCCTGAATTCACATGTTGAAATCCTAGCTCCCAATGTGTTGGAATTTGGAGTGAGACCTCTAGAAGGTAAGTAGGACCTGAAGGGTGAGAACATTATGTATAGGATTAGTGCCCTTCTAAAAATGGCCTCAGAATTTTCTTCCCCTTCTTTCCATCACAAGAAGATTGGCGTGTTGTGTTTTGTTGTTGTTGTTGTTGTTGTTGTTGTTATTGCTACTATTAGTGCTTTACATTTTTCTCATTATCAGCGAAGTGAATTTTTTCTCATATGATAAATTTCTCTGTGGATCCTTCTTGTGAGAAGACTTCTCAGCCTTCCCTCATTTTTCTATTATTATGCACTCTTAATATTGTTGGTATACAGAAAATTTGAACTCTGAATGAACACATCATTTGTATGTGTTACGAATATATGTTTTCTCAGTCTATCTTGCTTTCTCCCTTTCTTACTACTCTATCTGATGAAAATCAGTTTCTAATTATAATACTTTCAACATGTTTAATTATCTCCTGTACAATGGTACATTTTCTGCCTTAAATTTTTGTCATATTCCAACAAGTTCTGGAAGAAGCTTCCTTGGCCAACCTTTAGAAGTTTATTGCCTTTCTTGGATTTAGATCTACCTTGAATTAAATGTAGTGTATAAAAGGAGGAGTAGAGATCAAGGTTAGGTTTTCCAGCGTAGATCTCCAGTTGGCTCTGGAGACCCGCCTTTTTCCTAACTTGCTACCCTGTCAACATTGTCATGAAGCAGGTGTTCAGTCCCTAAAGCCCCATTTCTGGACTCTGTTGCTTAGTGGTATTGTTTGTTATTGCTGTACAAGCAATACTGTTTTAAGCATTGTAGTTTTGTAGTGGTGTTAAACAAATTCAGATGCATATACTGGTATAGAACTTTTTCATCTTTAAGTTTGCCTTAGATTCATCTTATTGAAAGGAGACCGTAACCAGCAATGACATTCAGTGTTTTCTTTCTGATGTCAAATGAACTCTCACCTTCCAGTCCCTATGACTTCCCTGCCATAATGGAATATACCCACAAACTGTGAGCTGAAATGTACCCTTCCATTCCTTCCTGAACTTACATTTGTTAGGTATTTGATCCCAGTAACAATAAAACAGAATATAGCACTGTAGATCTACTGTGGTCCTGACTTGATGATGATGATGAGACGATGGTAAGAAAGAAGAGCAAGTGGAAGAAACTTGGTCCCAAACCTTAGCCCAGGTTGTTCCCATCATAGGTGCACAGTAATTGCTATACTATGAGGTCCATCCAGAACAATAGTCAATTTATAGGTCTGTTGCCAAGAATAAATGATGCTTATTAGATAGTCCCATCACCGTTCTCCACAGACAAGGCAGCCATATGTAGCTGAGGTGTTTTTGGCAACGTTACAGAATAGGACTGCTGCTTTGAGTACATCTGTATCCAATACAGACTGCAGAAGGCCTTTTTTATTTTCATTTCCTAGTATAGGGCTCAGACACTCTCTCTCCAGCAACCCTCTACCCCGGCTCCTCCCATTCATTATTCAGAATTTGCCTGAAGCATTAAGACTAGAGGGAGAAATCCTAGGACAGCTACTGAGAGCCCCAAATTATAAAACTAAAAGATGGTTGGTTGTGGCTAAGTTTCCCGTTACAGGATGCACTCCGCTGCACTTTAGGAAAAAATGTCATGCTGAGTTGCTCTTTTACAAACTCAATTCTTACCTGCTGTCATTCCTCTCAGCCAAATTCTAATGACTCCGGAAAGAACAGAACAGGTGCATCTGAAACCACCCAGGGATTCTAATACTTAGACTCCCCCAGAATCTGGCTGCCAAAGGAAAATCCTGAAGAAATGGGTCACGAGGCAAACTAAGGTGAAGCTGTGGGCTAGCAAGCTGCTCTGTACAAGGCAAGCAAAGGGAACTGTTTAATGAGAACAGGCTTGTGCGGATCTGATGCCAAGCATTTGGAAGACTCGGAGGGTCTGCATGACATTGCATGGAGTGACATTATCTGGTTGGAGAGTTTTAGTAATGAAAATGTAAATCTTGCTACTGCAGAAACCCTGGAGACTCTACAGAACCAGCAGTGTGACTCCTTACATGAGCCAGGCCTCCAGACCTCAGGCTGTTACAAGGCATGGAGAGCAGTTGTTAAATTGGAGGAGAGGGAGGGAGGGAGTAGAAAAAGAAAGAAAAAGGGAACCATGTGATTTGTGTTAAGTGCGAAGTCTTCTGAGCACTCGGTAGTACCATGGCATTGGGATGGCATATAGATGCTTTAGTAAACATTGCTGATTGTCACGGTGACAAGACAGGCTGTCAAGCCTTGCCTTAGAACTACTTCTGTACATAAGGTCCCTGCTGTTGCTGTGGGTTGTCAAGAGTTAGAATGGATTCTTAGTGAAAATATTTCTATACATTTCAAAGCATTTTTGCAATCTAGGTGCATGACCTGTTAGTTATTTTAAACTTTGTCTTGGTTTTATGAATTATTTTTCAGTCACTCATTTCTACTTTAATGTGTCTCGAGCAGTCTCTATTTAGCCACCATCTTTGAATTTTCTGCATTCTGTGCTGACAACAAAGAGTCTCCAAGATAAAAGATTAGAGTTACACTACACATCTTAGTTACAAGCTTTCCCAGGTGAGCTTTTCCCCTGACTTCATTGCAGATTTTAATAACTAATGTAATTTACACAATAACATCTGTGCAAACGTTGCTAGCATTGTCCCCACCTAATATAGAGAGAAGATGAGAATCGGTGAATTTTGGGGGTTTTGGGGACTCATCTGTCCTGAATAATCACCAGGACCATTGTTATTGAAGGGTCCATCCCTAAGGCAGTTTACAAAAGCAAATACCATAAAAGCTTATACACAGGTGCAGGAAGTGTTGCTCAGTGGTTGGTTCAGGTTCATCCAAGCTTCTTGTGTGCAATGATACGAAGCAATTCTACTGACTTCTATCATGATTGGTTTCTAAGGGCAGAGAATATAAGAGAATATGTAATCAACTTGGGCACAAGAAAGTTTCCTAGTAAGAGCAGAAACAAGGTAGTAGTGAAAGCACAAAATGGCAGGTCAGCCAGGTAAGAGTTACCTAGGCCTTAACATTTATAATATCACACGATAATGAGGATTAGCAATTTTCCTTTTCTTCCTTCTGGATTGTGTGCTTTAGAATATTTAAAGTTGATTTTGAGTCTGAAATAAAGTTCATCACCACCCCATTTTAACATTTTCTGAATTTTCTGAACAGCCGCAATCCTTCATATCTCTTTTCATCTCTTATAGAAAATAGTGTCTTGTCTCCAGGAATTTAGCCCAAGCTCTTAGTTGTATATGTTGTCCTGTCTGTTTCCTTTAGTCCTTCTCATTGCTCTCTTTTTAGCCAACCAGTGTTCACTTATTAGGTGATTACAATGCTCTTATTATTTTTACCTCATAAGTCTAATCATAAGTCTAATTTCTTGGATGTTTAGCTTATAATGAAAAAAATCTAAGAACAAAACAGTTTTCTTTCATATGTGTTTAAAGATCGCATGTACTTAAAACAAGTATGTATGTTAGCTTAGAAACCAGTATGCTACAACATATTCATGGGCAGAAAAATGACACAGGTAAGAAGTAGAAATCCACATAGACCTGTTATTGATAAGAGTTTTATTAACAAACAAATACATACATCAGAACACACACATGCACACATACATGCACACATACATGTACACTACTCCCACCACCACCACTACCACCACCACCCTTTACTAAGATAGCTAGGGTCATATTTTGTCAGTGTTAGCAGTTCCTCTCTAATCCATAGCTGGTCTCCAGGAAGGATGGTGGCTATGGGCTGCTTTGCTGGCTGAGAATCCTGCAGCTTCCTGACTGCTAACATGCAATGACTTCATACCTGCGAGACTAGCTATATGGCCTTCCTTTCCCATGGCATCTCTTTTCTACAATGTCAATAATAAGATAACTCAAGAATTGTTTCAGAGATAGATTTGAACTGGAAAAGTAGAGGGCAGTGAGGGCTGTGGGTCACAAGGAGAGCTGGAGGGAAAGTGAATGGAGGTTATCACTAGAGTTATAAGAGGCAGGCAAACCACCTTGCCGTGGTCACCACACCTGTGTGCTTCTGGACGTCCCTTCTGATTCTTGATTTGTACTCCTCCCATCTACTCTCATGGGACTTGTGTGGACTTGTCTTTATGCTATTCACATGTCCTTTGGTTAAACTAGAAAAAGGATGGATTGCATGATAGTCCGATCTCGTTAGCATTGTCTTGATTTGTACTTTACCTCACTATGCTCCGTATTTAAGGACTTACACATAGCCTATAAAAACCAGTGCTTCAGCAAATGAGGTCTCATTCAGTCTTGAAGTACACATTTAATTCAACTTTTCAGAGGCAAGTGGGAGCTGACTTGAATATGAACGGCACCTAAATGATAACAGTGCAAACTACTTTGAAACAGTCACATCTCTTCAATATATTCTTGTGGATAGATGTTGTCAAGTCTATTAGGACAATCTTCTGGGTTATTCAACCACGCTGGGTTTTAATGAATCACAGAGTCTATCATCATTTTCAGCTTTATCAGACATGTAAGTGGTTCTAATACAAACAAATATATGCATTTTCCTGAGGTAAGGAATGGGAAATACTTGTTTATTTGTTTGTTTGAGAATCAAGTTTTAGAAATCATGTCTTCTTTCTTGAATAGTGTCCTTGAATACCCTACTAACCTCTTTTTCAAAAAATGGGTTAGTATTGGTAAAGGTTAGTTTTAGTTTCTTTGGTTTGGGGAAAAACAAATCACACTGTGCTAGGGTAAAGAATCATTTTAAAGGAACTCCCAATATTTCAAAGCAAAATGGCAGGAAGGGTCACTTTAGTTTGGCCATTTCACAGGAGGGAAAGGGGGTGAGATTGACACATTTAGGAAGCCACATGGCCAGACTGAGTTGTTTAAAGGACACTGTTTGTAAGCATGTATATCCTTCTGTGTTGTATTTACACTTTAATGTATTTTACTTGCATGCCATCTTGCCTACTTTCAAAATGGTTTAGACATCAAGAAGAATAAAATTCCCTCCTTTTTTTCTGGGGCTGGGGCAGGGGAGCTACAGACTGATCATCAGCTCCTTTTGTTTGAGAGAGAACAGATAGATGGTGTGTTACTGAGTGTGGGGCCCTAGCTGATGGCTTTTCTTTGACAAGATATTACGTTTTATGGAGAGAACCAAGGCCACATCCTGTTCTAAAATAAAGGTCAGAGGAGGTTCCCCCCACCCCGCCACTCACGTATCCTTCAGTCCCCACCAAAACAGACTCTTGCCCCCAAATGAAGGGAAGTGTGCCTTGTCTCAGGCCCTAGGATACTGTGCTAGTATGTGCCCCAGCATATGTATAATCCCAGGACCTGGTGACCTTGCCAAGTAGAAGGAAAGGAGCTCTCATATCATATGTGTTGACTAGATCAAGCCCTTCAAGCCACCTTCGACTGAGCTGAGCAACAAGTGGAAATTCTTTATTACATTTCTTGTTCCACAGTTACAAAATTCATAAAGAAGTATCTACCTCAGATAGATTTCCATTCATTAGATTTCCATTGTCTGTGGTTTAGTTGTTTATGTATTAAGGTAATTCAGTTACATCTATAGTACTAATAAGCGGGGTTTTTTTACAGTCTTTTTTACATTAAAATATTCATCATTCATTTTTTATAATCATCTACATAGAATAGAATATTGAATATAGAATCAGATGCTAAGAAGTTGTGCATCAAAGGCTATTTTATCTTTTATGTAGGGATTTTAAAGAACAACTCATACTCAAAGTAATGTTTTTGTTATTTACCCACTTTGAGGAATATTACCAACCTTGACTGTGCTTTCTAGATCTTTACAACTTAGAACTATATTATAAGCTAATAAGGTAATATTCTGTGAAAAATAATAGATGAAAACTATGAACATAAACGGACATCTTTGGTGCAAAAGTAAATTATTACCAAAAGCTTTTTTTTTAAATTTCCTAACAAATTTATATCTACAGGAAGGCCAAATCTTCAAGTCAACTAGAAGACCTTCTAGAAAATACCGCTTATTACATAGAAGAATCAGGACACACTGCAGGTCCTTTCTGAAGCAAAGGGGGTCTTGCTGTATTTCTTTAATGCCAATCACAGTCACTCTTCACCCTTCACTGCTCTTGCGCTCAGTTTTAAGGAATGTCTTGCTCAGGAGAGCCTCCGTCCAAACAGTGACTAACACAGCTGCTAATGGCTCAGCTAGCCTCTACTCCTCCTCTTTGCCTCATATTCCCTGGTGCTACAGATTGCATGGAGGGACTATGAAGTGAGAATGGAAGAGAGAGGAAAAAACCGTACAGCATCATCATCTTTCAATTAAATGCAGTGTGAAAAGCCTTATCAATCCATGCGTTCTTCCTTATGTTATATTTAGGGCTGGAAATTCCTTGACAAAATTGTTTTTTTTTTAATTTTAATTTTTTATTTTTATATTTTTGGCGATTTTAGAAAACTGGCATAGAAATGAGGAGCAGAATGTTCACCATTCCTCATGGGCTGCTATTTGCTTCTTCTGATGCTCCCATTTAACCGCCACTGGATATCTGCTAAAGACATATTTGTTTCTGTGAACAGAGTGACCTTTCCTTGAATGGCCCCTCTAAGGAGAAATACCAGACCTGAAACTGATCCTAACAAGTTGCCAGGAAATTAAGTATGACTCAGGATGATTAAGTGTATCCAGTTGAATCATTGCCTCCCTCCAGGTCTGCCTTCCTTTAACTCCCTCCTTTTCTACCATGCTAGCACACTCCTCCCACCACCGAACCTAAGTATAATTCTCATCACTTTCCTTCCTCTCCAACTCAATCCATCAGAAGGTGAGCTGAAATTATATTGCATACCCACCCACTTATCCACTCTCACCAATACCACTGCAGTACGCTGAGCCCAAAGCATCTCCCATTTGCATCTTTCAACTGGCTCCTAACTGCTTGTCCTGCTCCATCCTTGCTCCTCTTTGGTGTGTTCTTCACATGGCAACAGCCATCATGGTATTTTTGTCTTCTTGCACAGAACTCCCCTGAAGCTTCCCATTTAAGTTGGCAAGAACATCCCAACTGATAGTGTCCAAAGGGTCCATGAATGCTTTGACTTCTGCATCCCTCCCCAGATTTCCAATTTCATCAAATGGCTGCTATATGCTCTTCACTGTCCTGTGTGAAGGAAACTCAGCATTCGAGACAGTCTAGATTCCTGCTTAGAAATTTCTCAAGAAATGAAGATAGACTACAAAAAGAAGTAAAAAAAAAAAAAAAAAAAAAAGAGTCTCCCTAGAATTAAGCCATAAAGTTTGGATTCACTTGGAAGGTGGCATGTGGGTGAAATGTGTGTGTGTGTGTGTGTGTGTGTGTGTGCTTACGGAAACATCTTTATTCTTTTATAGGAAATTTCTAAGATTCATTTAAATTTTCCTTTTTATTGGTTATTTTATTTATTTACATTTCAAATGTTATTTCCCCTTCCCAGTTTTCCCTCTACAAATCCCCATCTCCTTCCCCCCCTCCACATCTATGAAGATTCTCCCCATCCTACCAACCCATTCCCATGAGACTACCCTAGAATTCCCTACACTAGGTCATCAAGCCTCCACAGGTCCATGGATCTGGAGCAATGGGTCCCTCCATGTATACCCTTTGGTTGGTGGTTTAGTCCCTGGGAGATTTAGGGGTCTGGTTGGTTGATATTGTTGTTCTTCCTATGGGGTTGCTAACCCCCTCAGCTCCTTCAGTCCTTCCTCTAACTCCCCCAGCTGTGGTGGATGAAACGTTGAAAGGCAACATAAAGCCCATGTGGCTATCTGAAGGATGTTAAAGGAGCCACTGGATGACTTATATGGAGACCTATTTTACATCTTTAAGAGATGGCTAACCGTCATGAGGAGAACAGAGTTGAAGAAAGCTGGCTCCTAGGCTGGAAGCTGTAGCATGTGCTCCCAGGCAAGGGATGATTATGAGATGGTCTGGACAGTGACTAGAAAGGGGTGGACAGATTCAGGACAATATTTCTGATCTAACAGCACTTGTTGATTGATAAGGTGTGGGTGTAAAGGACCAGAGGAGGAAAATACACCTTCTATCTTTGGTCTTAGGCAATTACTGGAGCAAATACAGATACCTGAAGCAGAGTAAGTGGAGGGGGGGGGCAGGTGTGGAAAAAAAAAAGCTTCATTCCACACCCAGAGACATAGCATACTTCAGCCTCCACTGTGTACCCATCTTTTCCTAGTCGTGTCTTTAATGGATGGTGCTTTCCTTTTGACTAGAATGTCCTGTTTATGTCCTGGCATAAGTCCCTATCCTTGGGAACCCAGCTGATATGCCCCCTTTTCAGAGACATCTACTATTTACTTTTCTGTGTTCAATTATTTTCTATTAAACTTCTATTTTAATTATTTTATCTAAAGAATTAAAAAATATTTTTCTTTATTTTTTCTACTGCTATAAAAGATTCACAAGGGAAAAGAGAGATGCCTCCCTTTTATTCACCATTAAATCCAAACTATCTAATAGACAGAGGTATATTCTAAGATACAAATACTTTTTGAATAGTTACATCATGTAAACCATTCTGTCAATTTATTAATTACATGGAAGCATCCAGAAGCTTTGATTTCAGTAGATTACATTGTTTGATTTCAATTGCTTAGGCTTAAAACACATCAAAATAGTGTGTTTCCATTGCTTTATATGCTGGTATAAAGTTTTAATGAATAAATTATTGCTTTGCTCAAGAAACAGATAGCCCTTGAACCAATGTTTGAAGGCTCAGTGCCTTGCCCAGAGGGAACATGAATTGAACAGGGTGGGAATGTGGGGTGGGGGCAGGTATCTTGACTATTCCAAATCTTGGTTCCATAAGCTGTTAAACATATAAATACAGCCTTTGCTTTGAAGAGTTCCTGTAGCAACTGAATGGGATAATCCATATAAAGCCCCAAACACAATTCTTAGTAGACTGTAAGTACTTAATCAATATGACTATTATTAGTGTTATTGTTGTTGATATTCATTGCTAAGACAGAGCCTCTGTGAGAAGAACCAGAAACCTTATACACGAACACTTGTGCTGCTCTGCACTCTTGGTACCCATAAATAAAAATAATTATTGCAATATTACAAATATGCACTGGAAACAGTATTTCTGTCATTTGGCCAGATTTAATTAAAGGCCAGTTTTCTTACGCTTCATGCTTATAAAGGTTTTAATGGAATCGCCTTTTAGAAATTATAAAGAAAAGAAAATAGCTCACTTTTCCTCTGTGTGCAAGGAATAGTAAGCAATCATGGATACTAACTAGATAAAAGAAGCATTTCATAGCAGCCAGATACCTTTTCCTTTCCATATGAAAAGCACATCAGAATCCCATCTAGCAGGTTACTATTATGAATCATTTATTTTCCCCACTAAATGTATATGGTTTGGGTAATACGGCATCATCGTGAAGTCAAATGGAAATATGCTTATGGACCCAGCACTGTGCAAACAGATTTTTAATATGTAAAGGGTTCGTGTGGTTTTAAATAAGGCAATGCCACCCAGCATCATCACATGCTTCATGAGAAAAAGATGCTAAATTTCCTTGACCTACTTTCATCTTCGTGTTTAGGAAACAGTGCCTAAGAAGTAAACAAAGTATTTGTGCCTCACGTAGGAGATGATTATTGTTTGAATTTATGATTCATGCCTCGAGCAAAATTTTGTTTGTGGCCTCATTTGCAACCATAATTTACAACGTTACCAGGGACATGCAATGTATTTGGAAGGCAATATATCAGACTTGCTTTGTACTGGAGCAGTCTTCTGGCTCTGGGTATAGTATTTTCTGTGTTTCTCTTAGCTATAAAATTTCTAGGCATAACATTTATTGTAGTGAATATGGAAATTTTTTAAAAAAATCACATCCCCCTTAGGAATCTCTTATTGTATTTATATTCTTATTATGACTAAATTCAGCGAGTGTTTAAAGGGCTTGTTCATTCTGCAAATATCTGGCTGCAAATGTGGAGAGATTTAATCTTTGCAGATTTTCTTGAAAATAAAGATCTCATCCTGTTTTTTTTTTTCCTTTTCGTAACTCATCTAAGAAGCTAATAAACTATCCGTGAGTCAAATGCAATGTGTGTATATACTCTTAACACCCAGATTTCTTCCTATTGTAAATAATAAATAGGCTGCAATACTGTAACGTGTAAAATGTTCTTTTTGAGCTCTGAGTTCATGGAGAACATCTCAGAGTATTGGGAGTTCTGCTCTGCATCCTGATTCAGTTGTTTCAAGAAATACATATGAAAATTCAGGAGGTGTGTCATGCATACATAGATAAACAAATAAATCACTTCCGAATTGCAAAGATGCTCAATTTAATGTAATGTTCTTTGCTGCACTGCCTGATTTCTTTATATCTTTCTATTCTGTATGCCTTATTACAAGGCTCCTTTAAAAGAAGGGTGTGTTTCTTCCCACTGATCATTTAAAAGTTAATTTTGAATTCCACATCTGTGAAAACTTCCAGGCTACTTGACTTGCAAGTGCTTGTTGGAGAGATTCAAAGACCAATCAGAATCCGATGATACAATTGGTGATTGATAAGAATTATAATTTGGGTATCTGAATATACATGTTTTACGTATAGGAAAAAGAAATAAGGACTGTCAGCCCTGTCCTCTGAAATCATTAGTGAGAAAGCTGAAGACAGTTTTAAACTTTAGAGAAATGCTTCACAATGAACTTACAGCCTAGCATGCTGATATGCTGTTGAATGTGCTTAATCCATAAGAATTACATCAACTTAGAATTCGGCTCCTCCAGAAGACTATTTTTTTCCCTTTATCAGATTCTTTGCAATTTTTCCTGGCAGAAAGGTTAGGAAGGTTCGGTAGTTGGAAGAACAAAGCAATCGCTTTTATTGACAGGTACAGTAGGGAAGGCAGAGAAGGCTAACGCCATTAGTCACGATGCCTGGACTTCAAACAGAATTAAAACTCTGTTTAGTAAAATGCAGGCTCGAGAACCATTCCGCCACTATTACATCCTTTTTTTCCCCCTTCCCTCAGTAATTATTCATTCAGCTATTATAACTAACCACAGTAATTTTCTAAGAACAAAGCAAACAGGGCAACAATAGTTTCCAAAACGACGAAGTTTAAATGCCCAAGGTCAGAGTGTAACATTTTGATTTCCATAGTATTTCAAATGCTACAGGCCTTATGTAATAATTTTAATGCGAAAAATATGTAGGCCACGCTTCGCTGCTCTTTGCATATACTGCAAAGAGAGGGGGGACCCTTAAAAATTGCTTAGCTTTAATTGAGCAAAAGGATTCACGTGTGATCTGAACTTGTGGCTCGTAATTCCTCTAGACAGCTTTGGTTGCCATGTGATGATCCTAATTAAATTATGGAACAGCACTGCACTACCTAAGCGAAAGGGCCCATTCTTTGCTATCACCTGGTAACTTAACTGTTTGCAGGGTTCTGAGTTTGGGACTTGGCTGTGTTCTATTGTGAGCTTGTGTGCTTTTCATTGTTAGGGGTAGGAAAACAGTTGCTGGTGGAATCGGCCTTGAAAGTTTTAGCCTGTAGGTGGCAGCATTGTCAGGGTTTGGAAGCGTGAGCTCTGCGGACTTAGCTGCCTGCCTCTCTTCTCCAAGCAGGGCTCCCATCTCTTCAGGCTGGGCTAACATCATTACACACTCCTGTCAGGTAAAAGTAAAATGGGGAGAAATGTCAAAGCCAAAAAAATTAGACTTCATTCACTTTGGTCTGTGTTTCATTATATTTCTGATAATAGGGTACATTTGTAATTCTGAGCCGGGATTCCGCTGAAGGAGGTGCTGAGCAGTCAGGCGTTAACCCTTGGCAAACCCTTCTTCAACAGTCTGACTAACTTAGGAAAGGAAACTAGTCTTTGTGGGGAACGATTACGTTAATCACACCCAGTATGAACACTTGGGACCTTTATGGGGTTTTGAGATTTTGTAGCAAAAGCAGGTCTTGAGGTCGCCACAGCTTTCCGGTATCCTGATGAAGTTTGTCCTTCCCACTTTTTGTCCCTGTTTCTTTGTGCACAGTTACTTGTTAAGAGGAGATGGGGTGGGGGGGGGAACATTGAAAAAATGATGTATTTGGTTTAAACATGATACTTTACTACTTGACTTGTATATCTTTGTGTAATAATGATAGTTTAAGATTATGTTAATAGAATATGTAACGAATGCATATTTGTGTTACATATTCTATTAACATAATCTTAAACTTAAAAAAAGATTTTTTCTTTTTGTCTAGAGGAACATATGCTTCAAGACCCCCATGGATGCCTAAAACTATGGCTTGTACTGAGCTGCGTTGGCCCTGCAGCATTTCCTATGCATCCATACCTATTACATATATACCTATGAAAAGCTTAACTTACGAGTTAGCCATAGAACAAGACTAATGTCAGGAATCAATAAAATAGAGCAGTTGTAATAATGTAGGATAATAAAAGTTACATAAACTTTATGAATTATTCACTTCTAGAAATTTTCATCTATTATTTTCTGACTGCAGTTGACCACAGGTAACTGAAATGTGGGACACTGAAGACAGGAAGGAGGGTCTGCTGTATGCAGACATTGTGATGTTTCTCATAAGGCCCTCAGAGATCTTGTGAGTATCTTTTCTGACACTTCTCTTGGAAAGTTCTGCTTGGGAAACTTCTCCTGGTGACAAAGGAAACCATGCAGTGTGATTGTTTTAGGTCCTTGTACCAGGTTTTCCGTTCACTGAATCCTGGGGGGGGGGGGCGGGGGGGGGAGAATAATTGTTTCCGAGATGAAGATTGAGAAAATTGTTTAAGTATCATTGAAAGTATAAAACAAAATTGTTTTCTCAATAAATTTAATTAGCTATATACACTGCAGTTGTGAGAGCAAACGCTGAAGTTGGGACCAGCTCTTTAGATAGAACAGGACCTTTGTGGTCTCTGGAGGTAACACGCATAAAGCAAAAGAAATGATTTTCCGTCAACACTAAGTAGACAGGTGCTTACATCGAACAGCATTCTAATACGTCTCTGAATATTTATGTCTTCTTTTTCAAATGCATTGCCCATGAATGTCACAGCTGTCAAACGTCTGAACACAAGAAGATAAAAAATGAAATTAATAAAAGATAGATCAACATTTAGTTTGTTGGGGATATCCTCTCTACCAGCATTTTTCTTTTCCTTAAAAAAAAAAAGAACCAATATCTGGATGTTTTAAACTCAGCTGTGCTTTAAGGTTTTGGTACATCTGCATTTTCTAAAGGGCCAAGGGGGATACGAGTTGACTGGTTGTATTTGGGGCAAGCACCAGTTCCTGCCTCGGTATTTAAGCAGCAAAATAATCAATAGCATTAATGACCTAGGAAACCAGAGTCTGCTAACTTTCCAGCCATCTCTGCAGTCCCAGTGCGTGGTGTGTTTGGGTGCCACAAACAAGACTCTGACAAGTTGTCACTGCCCCTGACCTGATGCCCAAGTTTGTGAGGTGAGAGGCTCTTAAATCTTTCTTTTCTGTAACCCACAGTTTCAGGTCTTGCAGTTCCTGCCAAGACAAGCCATCATGTGACCTCAGAGTTATGAAGGAACTTGGCTTTTAGAGTAGAGATGACTAAATAGGATAGTGAAGAGGAAAGCAACGGAAAGGGACCTCTTATTTATGATAACCCATCCTCTCTATTTCTTGTGGTAGCCAAAAGGGCCATGTGTATAAGGGGCTTTGGGATGTGTATAAGGGGCCATGTGTATAGTCTCATATTTGAAAACCATATGAATCTCATTAGGTTTTTTTGTGCTACTGTTCACTGTGATGGTACACACAAATTATTTGCTGGGTACAACTGCTATAGCAGGAATTGGGGTAATGGTACCACACTGAGTTTTTAATTACTGTGTTTGTCACCTCTATATACTCTCAGTAATATATATTTATCTATCTATCTATCTATCTATCTATCTATCTATATATATATATATATATATATATATATATATCTCCTTTAATTCTGCCCTCTGTGAAGCAAGAAAATGGTTTTTAATTTTCATATGTGTTATTCCTTGAGTACATTTTTAGTAGTTTGGGGGAAATATGCACAAGCATTTCTACTTCGCGACACAGTACAGTGGCAATCTCAAATAAGAGATTTTATGTAATTACTGTGTGATTTTGGAAAATTCGCGATCACTTTAATTAAGATAGTAGCTTCCTGATTCATAAGATTGGTGGTGACAAAGTCAAATGTAAATTTTGAACATTATGTGCTGAGATGCAACACTTCTTGAAAGTGCATAAACCCACTAAAGCATTATTGATTTTTACATTACCAGGTTATGATATTACAAAATAGTCGATTGGAAATCTATAGATGAAGAGACATTAACAGAACAGGAATGGTTCACGATAGACTCCATGAACCAGTACTACCAGCATGTGTTAGTTGAGTTTGGATGTTATCATAGAAGAATAGTGTGATTGGCTATAAAGGCTCTACCAGGACTCTTCCACTTCTATGTAAACATCCAAGTGATGCTACATTTTCTGTTCATATAAACATAAACAATATATTAGAAGAAGCTGAATGTAGAGTAAGTAACTACCTTTATTATAAAGCTGGTCAAAATTATTCAAGAAATGCCACTCTTCTCACCATTTGAGGGGATTCTAACTAATTAAAATGTGTTATAGTTTTATTTGTGTAATTTAAATGAATCCATGGGTACTTATTTTAATCAACTCCTCAGTTTTAATTGCTCACATTGTGAATGGTGGAAGACACAACATACACATGACCAGATTTTGGTATCACTAGTGGGTTGATTTTGGTGTTTTAATGTAGTTCTAAGACTAACATATCTGAGAATATTCTTATGGAAAGAAGGATATTGGCAAATTTTTGGTTTGCTGTCTCTCCTTGAGACTTGGCTTAGCATAAATGAAAGCTGGGTTAGTATGGTTTACAGATTCTGGGCTATAGAACATGGTAAAGAAGCTGGAGCAGATGGAAGGTATATGTGAAGAAAGAACAAACACTCTATGTTCTCATTTACAGAAAACACATCAATGGTGTAATGAATATTAGTGAATGAGTTATTGAATGGATATCATTGTGGAATAAGAAAAGATTTATACTCATCCACTGATTTCAATAGTATCCATGGTTCTTTGCTTGCATAGAGTAAGTTTCTAAATTGTGTAAGACCTGAAAGTGATGAACACAAGTTTTTATAAAAAAGAGACTAAAGAAGGAAGGGGGAGTTTATTTGTTAAGAAAGCCATCATAGTGAGTATTGACATGGGCAAAGTTTGGACTGAAGGAGAAAGAGATATTTGCAGATGACTGGGGCTAGTCTAAGGTGCAAGGGTTGTGCATATAGCCAACAACATGAATGCAGATAATGACATAGAGACTTAGAGAGAAGAAGAAGACGCTGAATAGTGAACCTCTATGGTTATCTGAAGAGTTTTGATGACCTAGTTGGAAATCAGCATAGCGCCAGACCATAGCCAACATGGAGTAGCCTTGTGGACACAGTGAATAGAATCAGAGAGACATAATTAAGTCAGGGTATGTGTTCACAGTGGCAGAGAAAAACTGTGACCGCTTGTAACATGACCATATGTGGAAAGCGCAATGTGTTTCTGAGCTCGAGTTTTTCTTTTGTGGACAGACTTCACACCTGATGTGGTCTCTGATGATCAGTGAAATTCATAAGCAAGTCTATGAAGAACTGGAGTAATACTAATGTGGTGCTTTGAATGTGCTTGGCCCAGGGAGTGGGACTATTAGGAGGTATGGCCTTGTTGGGGGAAGTGTGTCACTGTGGTGATGGGCTTTGGGACTTCCATTGTCATTGCAATTGATATAAATCTCTTTACCTTAGCCTCAGGCAGACTCTTCAGACAGGGGTAAAATCAACCACATTCTTCACCAAAATACCACAAAACAGTCTCTAATCCACATACTGAAATTCTTCTCCACTGAAGCCTTTCTTATGAGGATAGCCCATTAAGCCCTACTTAAAGCACTTCACTGCTTTCCAAAGTCCCAAAATCCACATTCCTCCAAACAAAATCATGGTTAGGCCTATGGAAGCAACACTCCATTCCCTGTTACCAATTTTTGTCTTAGTTAGGGTTCTCTTCTTGTAAAGAGACACCATGAGCAAGGTAACTGTTATAAAGAACAACATTTAATTGCAGCCCATTTACAGGTTCAGAAGTTTAGTCTACTATCATCATGTCAGGAAGCATGGTAGCATCTAAGCCTGCATGGTGCTACAGGAGCCATGTAGAGAGTTGTACATCTTCAGCCAAAGGAAGTCATAGAGCAGACTGTCTCCCATGTGGCCAGGAGGATATTCTCAAAGCCCATCTTCAGAGTGGCACACTTCCTCCAACAAGGCCACACCTACTCCAACAAGGCCACACCTCCAAATAGTCATTCTCTGGGCCAAGCATATTCAAAGCATCATAACGAGGGAGCTGCACGGTTAGTTTTTCTTATAGTTATATGTCTCTTACAGCATGATTTTTTAAACTGGCTCAGTTGTGAGCCATGGTAAAAGGAAAGCTAATGTGCAGTGCTCTCTCTCTTTTGACAGTCAAGTTGTCCCAAGTCAGTCATTCACTGATGATATTTGTTGTAGACTTGGCTTTGAAGTATTTTGGATTCCAGCATCTGGGCAAAGGGAACCCTGAGAGTAGAAAGGACTAACAATATCTTACAAATTCAAACATAAAATCCTTTAGTAAATGTGTCTAAAGCTCTCCTTGTGGCTCAGGAACAGTTTGCTCAGTCTCTTTGACAAATATGACAGCGTGTACGTGAAATTCAAACTAAAGTCCATTGTAAATAGTGATGGCTTTGGAGTGAAGAAGGAAGGAGTGAGAAAGCATATGCAAGTTGCAGAGAGGAGCTCTGTTTTGTCCTCATTAGAGACAACATCCGGGTTTCTTTTAAAATAATACTGCAATGAAGAAAAAAAGAGTGGATTGACTTAAAGAAATGAAAAACCTCTTTCACAGGTTTAGATATACTTTAGCTTTGGAGAAGGCAATCATGATGTGAACCTCTGCCTATAAAAGTAACGAAAATCATCAGTTTATTTGAAACTTTATTTCATGCACTGTAAATGGATGGAAGTCATAAGTTTCATTCAGTTGCTTCATGTGTGCTGCATGCCTGCTTTTGTGTGTGTGTGTGTGTGTGTGTGTGTGTGTGTGCGCGTGTGCATGCTTTGAATTTAGAGCCTCTTCCATACTAGGAATATGCTCTATCACTCAGCACCAGTCTTAACTTATCACACACACAGGAAGAATTCCAGGTGCTGCTGGACATGACCTGTTAAGGAGAAAGAAAGTTTAACCTGGCTACTGGCTTATGTGACCTCCTCTGGTGAGGCAAAGGTGCCATTACTGGGTTGGGCACAGGACAGTGAGAAAATGAGCCTACTCCTGAAGATATGATATTAGGACAAGATTTCAGGATTTAGACATGCCTTGACCCCACTGTTTCTCCAGCCCTGCTTTCCTGGGTCCCATGGCTGGCTGGTCCCTCAACCAAAGTACCAAGTCACAGATCCTGTCCTGAGAAGCTAACGGAGACTACGTACACTATGAAGACTGAGTTAAAATTCCTCATGCTGAGCTTCATAAGAGACATGGCTTGCGCTTGGATAAGTACGGGGGGCAGTGTTTTCCCTCACATAACAAGAAGACTTTGTGTGTGATACTTCACGAACATTCTGAGGATCATAAGATCACTTAGCCCAGTCTGAAAGACACTCTCTGGGAAATTTCATGACAGTTATGCAGATGGTGTGTTGGGAGCCGCCCTCACATTTGCCATTATAAGATGGCGCTGACAGCTGTGTTCTAAGTGGTAAACATAATCTGCACACGTGCAGGGGCAGTTTTCCCGCCATGTGTTCTGCCTTTCTCGTGATGACAACTGGGCCGATGGGCTGCAGCCAATCAGGGAGTAATACGTCCTAGGCGGAGGATAATTCTCCTTAAAAGGGACGGGGTTTTGCCATTCTTTCTCTTGCTTTCTTGTTCTTGTTCTTTTTCTCTTTCTTGCTCTTGTTCTTCTTCTTGCTCTTGCTCTCTTGCTCTCTTGCACTCTTGCACTCTTGCTCTCTCTCTTGCTCTCTGGCTCCTGAAGATGTAAGCAATAAAGCTTTGCCGCAGAAGATTCCGGTTTGTTGCGTTCTTCCTGGCCGGTCGCGAGAACGCGTGTAAGAGTGGTGATCCTAACATTATACAAATTTCATAAGTCACACACAACTTCTTGATGGTTAGACTTTACCCAGGTGTCTAATTTGTTAGTTCTAAACATTGCATCTTAGACCTTCTAAAGATGCTTCATATGTTTTCTTATGGTTACAAAGAGTTTTACAAACCCGATAAGCTAACAGAGTTTGTTTTGAGAGCCCTCAGGAGGTTATTTCCATTTTCTATACCCATCATGCATTTCTAAAGGTAGCAGTGATTGCAGAAATGACAGGGGCAACAATCTAGATAGCAAATAGTGCCCTTTCTCTCATCTCTTGACTCTTCTCAATTAGAAAAGTTAATGGTGTCCCAATGGCTGACAGTTAATTACATAAGACAAAGAATAAGACATAAGCATATCACTTTCCCTTACCAAATTAAACATCATGCATATGATGTGCTAAGAAATAGCATTGATTACTTAAAATATAACAAAGTAAAACAAGTATCCATGTAGAGTTAGTCTATTGGTATTTCAATGTTCTATGAGCACTATTTGGAAAATTATAGTCATGGTAAATCTCTTAAACTTTTAAGACTACATTTTAAGTAGACTTTTAAAAAAATACAACTTTAGTGGCATAAGTTTGGAAAAGAAGAAGCACTAATGAAAACACAAGACCGATTTGCAGTGCACCAAAGCACCTTCAGTAAAACTGAAGGACAACTTACTGATGGCTAACCTTCACTTAGTACCTTTTATGTGGTGACCTTTATGGTGCCAGATGAACTCAGGTTTTGTAACAGCCTTTCAGATAAATATTAACTTTCTGCCTCATTGTGGCATGAGGGTACTGTAGAATAATGTATAGTGTGTCTTATCCATGGATAAAATGGTAGTAATAAGGGACTTGGGATTCGATCCTACACTACAATGCCTTTGAAGTCCAATAACTTAACCTCTTTATTAACCCAATTTTTATTAGAAGATACAGGTGACTAAAAAAGGCTAGCACAGAGCTCACCACTCTGCTTTGTAAAAACCCAGACAGAATGACTACTTGGTAAGGTATGTTCTAGACACCTCAAATGTAAGTCAGCAGGTCAGTACAGTTCATTGCCAACATTGTGATGTTCTAACATCCTCTCTGATGAAGACAAGGGATGAGGGCAGATAAACAATGGAGTGGGTGCAATGGCTAAGATGATGAAGTTGACTGCTAAGGATGAAGACACCACCCTTAACTGAAAAATACCTTCTATTATTTTTATTTGAAAATTCTCTCATATAATATATTCTGATCATGTTCCTTCCTAACTGCTTCAAGATCCTCTCCACCTTCCCACCCAAGTCCATTCTCTCTCTACATTTAAAGAAAAAACAGGAAAACAAACAAAAACCAAAGCAAGCAAGCAAACAAACAAAAATACAAAAGAAAAACAAATACAAGAATGTCTCTCTTCTCTCTCTCTCTCTCTCTTTCTGTCTGTCTCTCTGTCTCTGTCTCTCTCTGTCTCTCTCTGTCTCTCTCTCTCTCTCTATCTCTCTCTCACACACACACACAGACAGACATGCACACACACACCACAAAATTGGAAAAAATATTAAAAATATAAGTAAGAAAAAAAAACCAACATAGCAAGATGAAACAAAAAGTTTACAAGAAAATTATTGAGTTAATTTTCTGTCAGCCATCTACTGCCAGTCTCTATGCTTCCCCTTATGTGTGGTTAATATACCAGTAAGACTCTACTGTAAAAAGCTAAGTTTACCTTTGTAAGTGGGTATCAGTTGCAGGTAGCATCTTGATTACAGGTAGGTGTCCTATATGCACTTCCCCCACTCAGCACTGGGAGCTTGTCTGACTTCCACCTGTGCAGCCCTGTGCATGCAACCATGGTCTCTATACATTCATACGGACATCAGCCCTGTTTCCTTGGAGCCCTCCATCCCCTCTGTCTCTTAACAATCTTTCTGTCTCCTCTCCACAAAGCTCCCTGAGCCTTGAGGAGAGAAGTTTGATGAAGACATTTCACTTAGAATTGAATATTCTTAAATCTCTCACTCTTAACTCAGATTTTAAATTGAATTTCTTGTCAATCAATCCAAGGAAATCCGTGAAAAGTAATACAAAATTAAAAGTTAAGTATGTTTGTCTAAGTGATATTTACTCAGTAGCCTTCCTATCCCACAATTTGTAAAGCTAAGGATTCATTCTACTCATATTTATATATATATTTCAGTGTTAAGTATATATTTATGACTGAATGGTATAATTTGAATATTTATAAGAATATATTGTTGTTAAAAATGCCATTTTATCAAAGACAACTGGAATTGAACTTTAAATAATCTTTATTATCTGTGATGTAATCTTTCACCTTCTGACATGGGTGATTCAGAATATAGCCCAGGGTGTCTGCGAGTCTTAAGCTCTACCCTTAGCAATTTGCATTAATGTGAATCCACAACTTTTTATGTTAGGTACTCTTCAAAGCACTCTGCAGATGAGTAAAATGAAGCTCAGTGAGAAGAACTCACTTTTCTATTGCTGTGTATGTTAAACCTGAACCATTTTCTTTCAAGTATGTGACTAAGAATTAAATATATTACTGTCGCATACTTCAGAGGCCTTTAATAAAATCATAATTTCAAGTAGTATTTACTGTCATTTAAAAAAAGGGTTACTTGTGAATAATCAGTGATGATCTGGTAAAATTATATTGGCAGGAAACAATATGTGAAGAGCTTTATTCCTATACTGGTCCAGCTACTAGAATGTGTATAATCATATTGTGTTGTTATCTTTTCTAGATTCTACACATAGAAGGGAAAAGGCAGATTTCCTATTGTATTAATTGCTACAGCTCAAATGTACATTGTTAATAAAAATATCCCTTTGAAGCTATATTAGTATTTTAGAGTCTTAAAAATAATGTTTTATTAATTAAAATTCTGCCCATGAACATTCCTCTCCAAACCTAGACATATAGGAGCTGTTTTAGTACAGCCATTCTTAAGCACAGACAGACACACTATTTGTCTTACTGCTTTGAGACTGTCAGCAGGTGATGTGACATGCTGTGTTAAAGGGCTAATGTTTTTCTTGTGGGTGGAGACCCAGCTAGCTCTGATTGGAGTTGTGGGTGGGGAGTAGCTTGCTTGGCCTTCTGTGAACATTGATGACTTAACATTGACAAATGATCACATTATCATTAATCGGGGTATTTGATATGAAGGCCTGCATATTCATCATGCAGACACAGGCTTTAAACTTGAAGCATTCCAAAATAATCATATATATCAGGTTTAGAGGAGGGCAGAAGTGACATGGATATATGGATAGTAAATTTAAATTACCCTTCTAACTTGAAAACCCTTTCATTGATTTGGAAAGAAGACCACAAACTCATCTACTTATTCATGAGCTGAAGTAAAATAATGAGAATGGGAGAAAACAAATGCCCTTCTCCACCTCCCAGGCCTGCCTAGGTGGATCCTGTCATTAATAGTCCATATTCTCCATGTCTGTCTCTGTGTCTCTATGTCACTGTGTCTTTCTGCCTTTGTCTCTTTATCTCTGTCTCTCTCTGTCTCTGTCTACCTCCCTTTCTTCTCTCCTTCCTCCCATGTTAGAATTGAACCCAATAATTAATATTCTAGGATTCTAGGCAAGCATTCTACTACAGAATTATATTTCTAGGCCAGCCACAGAATTTATACTTCTTAAATTGAAAATTATCTCTAGCCCAGTATAGTGGTTTGCAAAAAATGGCCCCATTTGTTTGAATACTTGGTTCATAGACAATGATACTATTAGGAAGTATGTACTTGTTAGAGTAGATGTGGTCTTATTGGATGCCTTGTTGGAAGTCTTGTTATCACTGTGTGGGTAAGCTTTAAGGTCTCTTATGCTCAAGCTACACCCAGTGTGGCACACAGTCTCTCCTTGCTTTCTGTGGATCACCATGTCTGCCTGCCATGTTTTCTCACCATGACAGTAATGGACAAAACCTCTGAAACTGTAAGCCAGCCTCAATTATATGGTCATAGTGTCTCATCACACAACAAAACCTTAACTAAGACACATTGTGGTGCTTATGACTTACTATACTCACAAACAGATAGAGCTGATAAACCCTACAAATGCAGATAGAGGCTCCACTAAATGACCAAAACAGACAATTAGGTGACAGCTAGCTTCTTAAGGTCCTAAAGTATCGATGCCTTTGGTGTACGCAGAGCATGTATAGATAGTATCGATGCCTTTGGTGTACGCAGAGCATGTATAGATAGTATCGATGCCTTTGGTGTACGCAGAGCATGTATAGATAGTATCGATGCCTTTGGTGTACGCAGAGCATGTATAGATAGTATCGATGCCTTTGGTGTACGCAGAGCATGTATAGATAGTATCGATGCCTTTGGTGTACGCAGAGCATGTATAGATAGTGCGTAATGAAGACTTGATTGCTTATTTTCCTGTTCTGGAATTCCCACAAACACTCTCAGAATGAAGTGTTGGAAAAGTCCTCATTTCAAAATAAGAATCTTTAGAGTTCATGGAGCTTTGAACAAGTTAATGCGTAAACATCAGTGACAGCAGGTAGTAATAGGTCTATTTTACTTGACTTTTATTGATGTCAATGATTCTTTGAACAGGCCTTCAGAGTAAGTTTGCATCCCTAAGATCTGGTGCTCAACCAGCTAAGGTCTTCAGTGATGGGGGTACTTGCAATTCTCTAGAACTATTTACCTTGCTGAAATTCCAAAGGGCTTAAGTACTGAGTCTTTGAGATGAGGTGATTTTATTTGGAAAGAATAATGTAATTTCCTGCTACTGAGAATAAAATGAAATATGTAAATAAATGTTTGGTGTTTGAATGGCTACTAACCATCATTACATAGGCACATTCTTAACTTTTGTAACTTACTGGGATATCTTGGAGAAGGGATGCTTGCTCTTAGACTAAGCAACCCTTTTCACTGAAGGGGCTCATGAGGTGGCCATATAAATACTGAGAAGCTGGAGGTTATTATAGCTAATATTGATTATCCGCTTGATAGGTCTTCCAATCACCATGAATCTGAATCTCTGCGCATGTCTATGAGAGATCTGCTAAATTATGTTAATGAAGGTGCAAAGACCCACTTTGAGAGAGGGCAGCATTATTTTATGGTGTATAAAAATGTAGGATGTGATGTATTTTATTCAAACGCTGACACCATTGCATACACTAGCAAGATTTTGCTGAAAGGACCCAGATATAGCTGTTTCTTGTGAGACAATGCCGGGGCCTAGCAAACACAGAAGTGGATGCTCACAGTCAGCTATTGGATGGATCACAGGGCCCCTAATGGAGGAGCTAGAGAAAGTACCCAAGGAGCTAAAGAGATCTGCAACCCTATAGGTGGAACAACATTATGAACTAACCAGTACCCCAGAGCTCTTGACTGTAGCTGCATATGTATCAAAAGATGGCCTAGTCGGCCATCACTGGAAAGAGAGGCCCATTGGACTTGCAAACTTTATATGCCCCAGTACAGGGGAATGCCAGGGCCAAAAAGTGGGAGTGGGTGGGTAGGGGAGTGTGTGTGTGGGGGGGAGTGTATTGGGGACTTTTTGGATAGCATTGGAAATGTAAATGAGGAAAATACCTAATAAAAAATTAATTCTAAAAAAAAAATGTAGGATGTGAGCTGGGTGGTGGTGGCGCACGTTTTTAATCCCAGCACTTGGGAGGCAGAGACAGGCAGATTTCTGAGTTCGAGGCCAGCCTGGTCTACAAAGTGAGTTCCAGGACAGCCAGGGCTACACAGGGCTACACCCTGTCTTGAAAAAACAAAAAGAAAAAAAAATTGTAGGATGTATAGAAAAGGGAAATCAAGCTGACCAAAAAGATTCATGCCCATCAACTTTGTGACTGCAGTTACAATAATGCCAACTACCTCAAGCTCCTGCCACAAAGATTTCTCAGCTGTGAAGGACGATACCCTAGAACTTTGAACCAAAAAAGGAGAATATTTTAAGTTTCTTTTGTAAGACATTTCAATGAAGCAGTGAAACGAATAATACAGAGATCAAGATTATATTCAAAGGGAAGGAAGAATACTGGCTGGCCATCCTGTACTGCCACTGTGGAAACAGAGTAGTTTGTACATACACATGTGCATGTGTGACAGGTGAAATTGTGTGGATGCTATGACCAGAAGTCAATGGCAGGTATCCTCTTGTTTGCTTTTTATGTTTTGGGATAGAGTCTCTCAATAAATCTGGAGAGCAACAATTAGGCAAGACTGCCTAACCATCAATCTTTAAGGATCTGGCAGTTTCTGTTTCCCCAGTGTTGGTAGCACATGTGTGCTGGTCTGCCTAACTTTTCACATGATTCCTGGGGTTCTCTAGTCTTACATGGTGAGCACTTTATGAACTGAGCAATATCCTCAGCCTCAGGAATTAATAAAGAGTATTCTGAATTATAATTATGGAGTATGATGCAATAATACATCAGCAAACAAAACATTGAAATGTCTATTTTCATGGATGTAGCATTATGAGTTGAAATGTATAGAGGGCTTTGTGTATCACCCCTCAATAACACCATTCTAGTGCAAGCAAACACAGCAAGGAGGCAAAACAGGTAAGATCCTTCTCTATTCAAGGCACTCGGAGTCTACCGTATAAGATGCTTCTGATGTACAACATTGCCATGGATAAAAATGAAGCAGAAAGAGCAGGAAGGCTGGTACATCTGCTTGTCATATCTAGTCCTTCAATACCATTGTAAACAGTGTGACATGATCTATATTTCCTGGGTAGGAATTTTGTGGTGGTGGCATCCTCCATGTGCCTAGAAAGTTCAAATTCCTAGTAGGGCATCTGGGCCTTTGATGATAGCCTCTCTTCCACATCTCAAACACCATAGGGAACATGCTCTGCAGTTAGGCCAGTATTCTTTCAGACTCAGTACAATCAACCTATGATGAATCCTTGCTCTGTGTAAGTTATGCATTTGTAAAAGCATGGATCCTGGGTCTAAGGTAGTGGGGTTTTCATTACCATATTTGTCAATCAATTTCAACCACTTTTCAATCAGGTAATAAAGCCAGATGCCAAAAATCTGCCCAGAGCAGGAATGGATTTCTCTGTCAAGTGCATCTTAATGTTTGTTTTCAGTCAACAAACCACACAGAGCAAATGATTCAATGCTTACAGTGTTTTTGCTTTGGAATGGAAAAATGAAAGAAAGACTATTTGGGATATACACATACGTTTGGAATGGGTACAAGCTACTAAGCTGACAGAGAGCTTTGCAGCCAGAAGAAGCTTGTTGGAGTAGGTAAATGATTAGACAATTGAGGTTGGACTTCTTCTTGCTATGAGAACTATGTGTTAGAGTCTAAGTAGTACCCTGATGACTTATCAATGGAAATTAAGTTTTGAATGCTATTTTTCCTAACAAAAGTTACATAATAAAATAAATGTTAGTGACATAAACTTTGTGAGTTGGGGTGGTGGTCTAATTCCACTCCACTGACCTTTACTTCTCATGCCAACTTATCAATTTCTTACCTAATTGGCTCCATGATCCACATTGGCTCAGTGTTCTACATATCTATGAAGATAGAGGCAAACTCCTAAAATATTTTCTTCTCATCTGCTTGCACCATGTTAAGTGATATACTTTGGGACATTCTAAAAACTGCAGGTGAAGTTTCCTTTCATGAGTCTTCTGGTGTGCTTCTCTGTGGGGATAGCTCCTGCAGCAACTGTTCTGGTGAGTCTTGTTAGATGGTACAGCTGGAGCTACCCTTGTGGGCCGCCATCAGTGTTACTACCATCTTAGAAATTTTTTTTTTAATCCAGAAATCCTATCTTTTCGTTTTGATCTAGGCCACATAAATTATGTAGCTAGTTCTTCCTTCAGTTAAGAGTATCTAATCTTCAAGTCCAAGATCCTATAACACAAATAGTTAATACTGAACCCAATTCCTACACAGTACTATTCCAAGGAGTAGTCAAGACCCAGCTATTCCCTCCATCTCCTCACGAGAGGTTTCCTAGCAGACTTTTCGGTGAGACTAGCTTTGGCAGCATTTGGATCTGAAATGTGAGTTGCTCTCATCTACTATTACCTTCCATTACCTGAGGATGCTCATCCCTACTTGGCATTAGGATTGATAAATACGGTTAGCAGCACTCCCTGAGAGCCTGCTTTGAGAAAGAAGCTCTGAGGATTGCCATGGTCATGGAGCATTTTTGGACAGGAGGGCAAAGTTAATTATGAGACCACAGAAGGAAACATAAAATGACTCAGGGTTCATTTCTCATGAATGATCAGAGATTGATGAGGAAGCCTGGGCAGCATCCACAATGGGACATGCTGGATCATATCTGGGACTATGAACTCTAGGTGAGTCTTTGAAAGCTTGACTTTACATATCAGGGTAATCCTATCAAGGGTGCAAAACATGCACATTCCAGAATAGCCATCCCAGTCTCACCCATGCTTCCCCTGCTTCCTCTTTTCATCACCCACATTCTTACTGTTTGTCATGAAGGCACCACATACATTTCCCATTTGAATGAAAAAAATTACCAAGACATCAGTATTTTATTATTGGATATTTAAAAGCCACATTCCTTCAGATAGTTTCTAATACTTCATCAGTAGAGACACACCATGAAGTGTGAATTACTTCTTACAATTTCACTTCTTTGCCATTTTGCCAACATATTATTGGAATTTTTATCGGGCATAGACAAAAACCTCCATGATCAATTTCCATACTTGGGAACTATGATCTCACATGTTCTAGTGCCTTTTCCTTTGGGTGCTTCATGCAAGGGAAGGGTCTCAGTTCTTTATTTTCCACTTAAATTGCAATTAGTTCAAAGTTTATTGTGGAAGAATTGGATTTCAAGTATTTAATGTCCTTTTTTAATTTCTAAATGTTTAGTTTTCATAGCCAATTGTTTTTAATATTTATTTTGTGATTTATTTTGATAAGTCGATTTAATAAGTAAGAATAAATTTTCTTTTTGAATTCTAGCCATAATTTTTAAAGTAATTTCCATAGCATACTATTATTGTCATTTCATCTGTAGGGAATTAATTTCTCAACTACAAGTTTTGGTGGCTACAGCCTCCCTCCTATTTTACAGCCTTTGTTTTCAAATACTTTTGTTTCCCTCTGCCCATCCCTTTTCCCCTCTGTATACTTCTTCTGTAGTTTCCTTCCTAGGTCCTTCAAGATTTACAACATCAACTTGATATTGATATCATTCCATAGGCCCATTATATGATTCTTAGACTTTTGTCATGAACCAAGTTGGTTAAATTAAGTGAGGTCTGGGTTACAAGATTCTGATGGCTCTATTACTCCATGTTAAATGTGGGCTTCAGTTACAGTTTGGAGCAACATATTCAAAATCTTCTTGATTTGTAGTTTGGAAATACCTGAAGAAAAGTGGACCTAAGATGTCTTTCAAGTTTTAATTCTTTTGGGTCCCTGTTTGTAGGCTTAGATTTTTCAAAACCTACTTTAATTATGGTTCTTTAACACTTTAACATCCCTACCATCACACCACCACCAGACATAGGGGAGAAAAGGTTAATAGAAAAAAATGGGACTGTGAATCTGTTTAAAAATAGTTCTGTGGAGCTATGGTGCTATCCCAATCTTTATTGTTAGCAGTTCAGTCCACTGGTAAAACACCTTGATTTGCACGAGTCTGCTGAAGTGGCAAGAAGTAGCCAGAATACCACTAGAAGTTCTTTGGTAAGTTACTCTCTAAGAAGACACAATAAACAAAGATCAGCAAATAAAGCTAGGCAAACTAATGGAAGAGTGTCATCAGTGAAGACAAGTGTCTGTAGAGCCCAAAGACACCTTGGAGCCCAAGGTGAACCAATGCAAGAGCATCGCCGACTGTCTGTTGGGTTATACTTATAGTCATTCCAAACATCTCATGTCCCCTTAAGCATCCACTCAGGCAAAACGTTACCTGCCCTTTCACCAGGCAACTTCCAGAAAAACACCACCAGTCTGTTCTTAGCAAAACATGTCTGCTTTCAACAGCAAAACATACTCTCCCGTGTCTTCTTCAGCAACACATCATCTTGTAAGACAGTATCCAGAAACACATCACATGACACAACTGAGTGTACAATGGAACAATAAATGCCTAATTCATCTGTCACCCAGCGTGTGATTTTGTTCCTATACTCTTTGTAGAATGCCTTAAAGCATGAGTTTTAAAGATAGACATGGCAAGGTCTGTCTGTCTATGAATATTGCATCTCAGGTTAGGTATATGTGTGTGTGTGTGTATACATATATACATACATATATATAGATATAGATATAGATATAGATATAGATATAGATATAGATATAGATATAGATATAGATATAGATATAGATATAGATATAGATATAGATATAGATATAGATATAGATAGATATATCATACATTATATAATTTGTAACATAATATAACATTTAATTAATTAAAACAATTAATTATAATATATCATAATAGCATAATATATTATATTATTTATAATAAATATTAACATTTATTATATAAACTAGAACAATTGAATATATCTTCTATTTTACAGGATATATTCCGAACTGAGTCCATTACTAGGTTGGCCCTCTGGGTACAGAAAACAAGTTCAGTCTACTTCTCAGCGCTCTCTTAGGCCAGTGACGAGGGCATAACTGACGACTCTCCTTTCTTGTACCTCTGCAGAACTGACTTAAATTAGTTCTCATTTTGAGGTTTTAGGAACTGCTGAGGGTAAGGTTGTTCAAGAAATACCTACACACTAGAAGCAGACCATGGTGAAGTGGTCTGTGATGTCACTATATTTTGAACCATAAATGTTAGGAACAAGTGTGCATGTCAAAAAATCATATAGTCTGTTCACCGGCTCTAAACTTAACAAGAAGTTCAAAAAATACTTATAAAATCATTGGATCTAAAACTTTAGGATTCTTTTCTTATTTTTTTAATATTATACCTAATAAAGATTAGTAAGTGATGTCCACAGTAGCCTTATTAGTGACAAGTAGTTACTCAAAGACACCGCCTGGAGGACAAACAGTTGTTTCCAAGATAAGTTATTTTATCTGGCAAGCATTAGGTAAAGACAGAAGGAGACCAAGAGGCTTGTAGAAGAATGGCTGAAGCAGGAGGAATTACTGTGGAAAACAAAGAACAGAGAGAGCGACTGAGGATAGAAAAGAGAATGAGACAGGAGGCTAAGCATGCACAATCAGAATGGGGCAAACAAATTGCCCTTCCCTTGCTATGAATGAAGTATTTGATAGAGCTATAACTTGTGGCTCACACTCTCACATTTTCAGGGGACAAAATCCCACCAAATTGTCTACCTGCTTTCCATAGAGGCAGGTGGATCGTTCCCCAAGAAGCTCTTATTCACCTTGATTCCTGAAGTCTCAAACCAATTCATTCTCCTAGGAAATGAAATTATGGAATGGAAGACGAAGACAATAACCTGGAAAAAGAGGAAGGAGAGAAAGGGCAAATTTTTCTTTTGTTTGCAAATGTAGTGTATTAATTGCCTTCCTGGGAGACTTTCTGGACAGACCCTCTAGTAAACAAATTAGATATAAAGCGAAGGAGAGGGCACCAAGGTCACCGTGGTGAGGGCACATCAAGTGACAGGCGCTGGGCCCCCCGATGCATGGCTTGCAGAGCAGATGTTCACAAGGATGCAGTGATTATTGAACTGGTAATAAAAAGCATCAGCTTACACGCAGCCACGATGGATGCTGGTAATTATAAGGCATCCCCTGGGAGGAAAATGACACAAGTCAGCCACAACTCCACAATCACCGGGGCATAATTAAAGCTCCAGTAACAGTTGTTAATAGGGTGCAAATAAAACAGGGGGGAAATTTGAACACCCCCTCCAACACACATGCATCCTTTTTTCTTTTTTTCTTTTTAAGAGACGGCAAAGGGCAATGTAATTATAGGGACAGCAGATTTTATAATTTTTTTGCATCATAAAACAAAGGGTTGCACTATTTAGGTAGAACTAGATATTTAAAGTGTAAAACTAAGAGACACCTAGAATTATTTATATTTATATATGTTTATATATATATATATACACACACACATACTAAAGGGAAAGTGTGTTTGCTCTTTGAATATGTAGTATGTGGGGGAGAACAGATTTTTAAACAGAATGTTTATATTCTAATTTTCAAAATGGTAGAAATACAAATATGTAAAGAAAACGGAATGCATGTAAATATTTGGCCATTTCATCCTTTCCGGAAGATCTGTAGTGGTATAATGTGCCAAGCTATATGATACTGTTGGTTTAAATGGTTTAGATATTGTTAAATAAAGTCAGCAAATGACTTACAGTGTTGAAAGTCTCACTTTTTCACAGAATGCTGCCAGCCACTCCCTAACCTAAAACATCAAACAAACCACAGCTTGTTTTCCGAGGGCTAAAGCAGGGAGCTATTTGCCAGCAGAGTGTCTAAGAAAAATACATCTCCACCCATTGCGACCCAGTTGCTTGGGCGATTGGGTAACTAACTATGCATCTGCATGTGCATTACCAATTAGGCCCACATAAAGATCCCTTTTAAGAGGCACTTGGGTAGTGGGATAAGAAGAAAAGGAATGTGTTAAGTCCCTATGTAGCCACTTTTCCATTTGTGGAATTTGGAAAGATTGGATTTAAAGGGCTGACAAATGTAGAAAACACACGATCTATCCCTGGACTAAGCTTGATATTAGAAGTTCATGAATACCCACACGTGTCATGTTTCAATAAAGTGTAGAACTGAGAACAAAGGGAATGGCGAATCAGTAGAATTTCTACTTTGGGGTTTCAACATGATTGCAATTAGCTACCACAAAGCTTTCTCCTATTTTCTTTGGGTATTTGGAGAGCTGGCCAATTAAACTATAACTGAGTACTGATGTATTTGGTATGTGCTCAGAATGAAACACATTTGGAATAGAATGCATGAAGAATGAGTTTTATTTCAAGTAGGAGCATAGATTCTAAGTTCTGGGAAGGACCCAAGACGTTACAGCCCACGTCACCTTGCAGCCTACTGCGTGGTATATGTCATACTCTCATAACCACAGTGAAAAGTGCTAATACACAGTGTCTGCTCTTGCAGAAGACACAGAAAAATGAGGTAATGATAAAGGACGAGGTGTCTTCTGTTCATTAGTCCTGCTAAGTGAAAAGAATAAAAACGTCATGATATGTCTCTCCATTTCCAAGAAGGCTTCAGAGGCAGAGATACAGTATTTCAGAACTAAAATAATAAGATATGTATTTTTTTTTACTTTGGAAGTATTACTGGGGCTTTCTTTAATTGGGGTTCATTCCCTAAAAGTGAATAGAGCAAATGAGGATGAGTGAGAGAAAAAAAGCATTCTACCCACCTAGGAGGTCGTCAGAAGTATTGCTCTGCAGCTGCAAAGGGATTCTACACGGGACTCAGGGTTGATGAGTAAATACGTGCAGAATGTTCTTTATTGTGTCTCCCTTAACAGTACAATCACATTAACCTATTAAATGCTCTGATAAAACCCTACAAGGAGATTATAAATCAAACTGTTAAATATCTAGCTTGATAACCAACTTAAATAGACAGAACCCTAGCTCACTTCCAATGTGAAAAACTTTTCTAACTTACCAAAAATAACTAATTTTTAAAAATTCCCATAACTGAAATCATAGCACTCTGGAGACACAGGTAGAGGGATCACTGCAAGTTTGAGGTCATCTCAGTCAACATCGTGAGTTCTATGCTAGCCAGAGATACATGTCTTGATCCTGTCTCAAGGAAAAGTTCCAATTTTTCCTTATTTTTTCTTCAACTATCAAATAATGGTAATTTTGTATAACTCCTTGGGTTGTTATGTAAAATAAATTTATATAAAATGCTTTATATAAATCATTTCATATGGTTACTGATGATATAATAAGCTGAAAATATCTCAGATGCTTTTCATATTCGTTATTTAATTACTTAATTTGTAAGTCTACTCGTGTAACCCTGTTCTGATATTTTCCACTCTTTGACAGTGGAGCTGTACAAAACATACAGATTCTTTGGGGTTGTGATCACTTGGATTAGTGTGGGATTCACAAAGTCTAGGAGAAATGCTTAGAACTTTGTTTTCATATTGCTCAAGTCTTATGAGGGCCTATGGTTTGGAATGGAGCACATTTTGAGTGTCATGGGGATGGGTAAAAGAAGGCTAGTAGAAGAAGACATCTAAGAAGCAGTAGGCTCTCTTCTCTTTATTTTTAAAGTATTTGGCAAGAATAGGGAAATGGTCATTCTATTGGAGTAAAGATGTATTTGGTTCATCTGGAAAGTTGAAATGGAATTTTTTTTGTTCTTCTCTTTTCCAATATTTTTCTTTTTTCCATTCCCAAATCAAAGTAAATTACAGGTGATCATGGTCTAGAAGATGGCTTAGTGGTTAATAACCTTGTTGCACAATCATGGAAACTTGGTTTCAAAGCCCCAGCATTCCCAAATCTCCTCAACTCACAGGTGTGGTCATGAGTGGTAACCCATGTTGGGAGGCAGGTCAGGTACATGCTGGGGTTTGATGACTAGGCAGCCTAGTAAAAATAGCTAGCTTCAGGTTCAGCAAGAGACCCTATCCCAGGAGAATAAGGCAGTGAAAGATGAGGACCCTTGGTGTTCTCCTTTGTCATCTTCATGCAGACACATGGGCATTTGCATATACATATCCCCCTCTGTCTTTCTCTGTCTCTCTCTGTCTCTGTCTCTGTCTCTCTCTGTCTCTGTCTCTGTCTCTGTCTCTCTCTGTCTCTGTCTCTCTCTCTCTCTCTCTCTCTCTCTCTCTCTCTCTCTGGCAGTTATCTAACATTACCTGTTCTAAAACTGTCTAAAAGGATAATAAAATCTGCACAAATCCTAATTTACATGAAAAGAATTTCTTTAGAAAATGCTACAAAAATATAAATTTTTTGTTATATCATACACAAATTTTGGCACTTGTATTTCTTTTTCTTAAACATTAAATTTTTTTATTAACAGTATAAAATATTTAATGTTGATAGAAAATTTCAACTCTTACATATCATCTGGTATGTAAAAACACATTTTAAACTTAAGGTAGCCCTAGGACAAATCACAGTGATTTTCAGGTTTTGTTTTGTGTTTGAAACAAGGACACCTGTAGCTCTGCTGGGTCACTAACTAGTTATGTGGATCAGATTGGCCTGCAAACCATTATCCTCCTGCCTCACTTCCCATGTGCTGCTTTTACAGATGTGCATCACCATGCTGTCTAATTAAGTAAAGGGTGTTCATAGATTCTAACATACTCATCTTCTTCTAAATAATGGCCAGTTCTCCAACATAAGGCATGCTACTTTACCATCTCAGGAAAAAAGCTAGAGGAGTTGGGGTGGAGATCATACATTTTCAAGTTTTTAAGTGTTTAAGAGATAGTCTTAAGCTTTTATTTTTCCTTGTCTGCAGTTCAGCTTCTCAGTGTGATTTAAATTCTTGACAAGAACTTTAGGAATATTTGTTTGAGATTGCTGGTAGAGCATCTTTACAGAAGAATTCTTTTTACTTCTTCCTCTAGGGGCTTTGCACTCTATTTTTAACAATGAGTCATTTGCCTTGAGATGCTGTTGGCTGTCCAAACTCATGATTTGGAAGATATCTCTCCCTGTTTTGAACAAACCAAAACAACAACAACAACAACAACAAATCCTACAGGTAACAAATTCTACTTCTATTGGTGAGTTCTCAAAGACAATGATCTTTTTTAATGACATTCATTCATTCATTCATTCATTCATCCTGAGCAAGAATATCCAGGATTTTTTATATTCTTAGTGAACATAGAATGCATTATAATAATTAAATCAGCCCCAGTTTTTTGAAATCCCCAGTCAACTGTCATGCTAAGAAAACCCAGTATGTGTCAGTTGTAGTATCCCCAGTACCTGTAATACTAGGGAAACAGAGAGAGGAGGAGAGCTTCATAGATAAGGAAGTTGAGTTTTTGAGAATAACCAAGAAATATAGAATGGGTGTATTGCAAATGAGAGCAAAGAGTTACCTCTTAGATCCCTCCATGGAATTTGATTTTTGATATAAATAGGCACTGATAACTGCTAAGCCATCTCCTACAGTAACATTTGCAATTATTTGATTACCTTATTTGGTTTAACTTTGACTTTCCTTCTGAATTCTAGACTTGCATTTCACTGCCTACTTAATATAGAATCTGGGTATTCACTATCACTTTCGATATTCTGAGAAGGACCTAATTTTTAATACTTGCCACCACTTCATTTCTCATGGTGCTCTTTGTTTTTCCCGAAATGGCTTCACTCTTCACGCAGATCCTAGCTTTCTTTCTTGTTCTTTACATACCCATCGTCAAAAGCACTCTACTCTGTTAACCTTCAAATTGTATCTTGAGTCTGGCTTAGAGCTTCACTGCTCTTGTCAATCTGTCTTTCTCTGGATCACTGTACAGGGTTTCAAAATGGCTTCTTGTACCTGACTTGCCCTGCTCTGTAGTCTGCAGTTTCCTTTGACCCATAAGTTATGCCATGTAGATGCCATGGTCACTTTACAGAGCCTTTCTACTTTGAAATGAAACCCAGCTTGATGAACATGGGGCCTAACCCTCCACATAATCTCCCCAGATAGTTTCCTGCTTTTTCCCTGTTGTCACTCATCTGTGTGGATTTAGGCTGCTTTGTCTTTCCAGACCTGAATTAAACATGGATGTTTTGTCTCCCCATCTTTGTACCAATCAGTCCCTTTCTGACATGCTGCTCTCTTGGAGTCCAGGTGGCTTGTTTCTACCACTCCAGTGAGCTTCCTTCATTTCCGAAACCTGTCAACCCTTCTGTGCCCCATGGCTTTTATTCTCTTTTTCTAATTCACTGTCATCACATTTATTACTATGTTTAACATCTTATATCCACATGAGCTTCACCATAGTGAGCAAATCAACAGCCAAGTCTGCTTTATCTTTTTCTTACATCTTGACATCCAAGGGAGGACCTATAGTGTGGTAGGTGCAAACAGTGACTGAATAAGCTTTGAGAAATGATTAGTTTTATAGACGAATATGAAACTAGAAATAGCTCTTTTGGAAGGAGAAGTACACAAAATATGCTCCAGAGTTGAAGAATCAAGAATTATAAATGTATGACTAGCCGAAGCTGTTCAAGAGTAGCCTGGGCTACACAGGAAGACATCATTCTTCCGAATGTATGAAAATATTACATCTTGGATTATATTGTATTAGAATGTATTATTTTAAATATTGCTTTTGAGTTGCTATTTTAATTTTTATGAAAATAATCATTAAATGAATTTTGGATTGAGATTATAATTTCCAACGGTGTTTGAAGTGGTCCCAAACAAATTTCTTTCATTCATACTACATGCTTATACAAAGTGACATTCTCAGCAATAGTGAGTATAACATAAAATTATAAATTAACTCTGTAGAGAATGTTGAAGATGGTCTGTGTTTTGTGGGATGGATTGAATAGTTAACCCAGATTTAATTATCTATGAAAAATGAAAAACAGCCTCATTTTATTTGTATGCCAATTTTCCTTGTCTTTTATAAATGCTAAAATTCTGTATGTTCCAAAATCAAGGCTGTTTTGCATATGCACATGAACACACAGACACATTTGCATGTGTGCTCATGTGTGCTCATGTGTGCTCATGTGTGTGTGTGTGTGTGTGCATGTGTGTACACTCCTGTTTTTACTAATTTTTCTGAATAAATTTAGTTCATCTCTTTCCCATCCTCTTGGCACATGGTATCCCTAATGTAACATTATAAGACACTTGAGAGTGTGATAAAGACACATTTGTTTGAAAATGGTATGAGAGTATTTTGGTAAGAAAATTATGATGTGGAAGCATTTCTGCTCAGTCTACCAACATTCAAGTGGATGGGTGGGCATTTTAATACAGTAAGCTTTTCTGGTTATTTCTTTGCAATTTATTAGAGAAAGAATCTAAAAGATGATGTCAAAATGGATATTTTTTTAATACTGCTATTTCTTTCTGCTTAGGGTTTATCAATTATATGAGCACTTGTGTCTCAGAAGCCCTAGTTACTACCCTTTGGCAGCTATGCTTGTCAGAAAGACTTACTGACTAGTTTCCATCAGGTTGCACATTAAGAATAATGTCTCTGGTTTGACCAGCAAGCTATTTTATTGTCTAACTAAATGTTTAATCTCTGCAGAAGCTCTTCATAACTCCCACTTCACAGTGGTGTCGGTGACACTTCTTATTTTAACTGTGTCAAATTATGCTCAATTTATTTTGTTTGATTTCCTTGTTGCAAACTGCTATGTATTCTGCAAACCTTCTTTCTGGAAGTTAACCCACAGCGGGGAGACACTTGTCACAAGGTGACTTTACCAGCAATACTTTCTCCTTGGTGATAGAATTGGCTCACCTGCCAGCTTCCAATGGCTTCCCCCAAACACATAATGACCGCTTCCCACTGAGATCTGAGGCAACCCCCTGCATCTTGGAACCTGGCCAGAATGGCACTGCTGAGACACACAACCAGGAACTTAGTTGTTTGTGGATGCAGAAATGGGATAGGGGGACAGTGAATGAATCTTCCTAATTTGAGATTTTTCTAAATGGATGCCTGCTATAATCTTACACTTTAAACAGGGAGACAAATCCTATGGTTTAGATTGAGGCTGAATAATGAGAAAATGATCTCATTAAAAGGCATTTGAAACAATGAGCAATTTGTAGAGATATGAATTAAGGTCCTTAAAAAAATATAACACACAACATTACCAACTAGCAGCTTGTGGCTATTTGGTTAGCATCTTGTTCTGTATGTAAAAAACTTAGCTTCCAGAGTTAGCGTGGATAAAGGTAATTTGTTATCTTCTGGAAGATACTAATATATATATATATATATATATCATACCATAACATATATGTGTGTTATGTGTATATATATAATATATGTACTATCTTGTATGATATATATCATGTTTTGATATTTATAGCTTATTGTAGTATTAAATCACTACAGATTAACTCACCATGACAGGAATTTTTGTGACAAGAGAGTGGAGAATCTGAGTTTTATGGAATTAATTCCTTTCTTTGTTTGGTGGCTTTGCTTCTCATCTCAATGATGATTTTCAGTTTGTCTGAGGCCAAATTACAGTGATATGCATGTGCAGTTCCCATTAGTGTCAATAGGAATTACGCACAGTGATGAGAGAATAGACCCCATATGTTTATGAGGAGTGAGTGATTCGAAGCATCTGTGAAGCATTCTTAGCAGTGGCTCTATCACTGCATGCAATCCCAGCAAGGTTTTCTTTAAAAAAAATTTTTAAAAGAACAAAACACAAGAATTTCCTTTGTTATATAGACTCTAAAGATTAGTATTCTAATTAAATTGTCTTAAAATATTTACCTTTGAACAACACATATATATAGGATATGCTAAAAAGTAATTTTCATTAGTATCTATTCCAGGAATAATGATTTTTAAATTTTTGAGAGTTTCAGACGTGAATACTATATTTATATCATTGCTATTCCTCTTCTTGTCCAACTCTTTCAGTGTCTCCCTACTCACTCTCAGACATATGACTTCTTATTTCTTTCTGCCTCTCTGTCCCGCTTATACACACACAGAGAGGGGGGGCAGGGGGAGGGGGGAGAGGGAGAGGGAGAGAGAGAGAGAGAGAGAGAGAGAGAGAGAGAGAGAGAGAGAGAGAGAGTCTGTTCATTGTTGTTTGTATGTATGCTTGAATTGGATAAGCTATTGGGGTTTGAGTCTCAAGAAGACTTGTTCTCCCCCTCTTAACAGCCCCTGACCACCTGTAGATCTTTGTCCAGGGCTAGGGATGTGTATTTATTGTAACATGTGTCTGTTTGAGACAAGAGCTGAATTTATATGCTTTCACAGCAGTAATTTTTAAAAATTTATTGTTGAGGATTTTGTACATTAATATAATGTGGATAAAAAATGCTTGCTGACAAACCAGGGCCCACATGGTATGAAGAGATAACCAGCTCCCATAAGTTGTCCTCTGGCCTATATGCACACACAATGGTAATGCACCTACACTAACTACATCCTTAATAAATACATGGATATAATAAAAAGCATCATGTCGTGAGGATTTGAATGTAAGTGTGCTAAGTTTGTGCTAAATTAGAAAAAGTGTCATAATGAAAGTTGTTGAAAGAAACAGTAATTGTGTGACCTTATAGCCTCATTTAACAGTGAGCCCAGAGGCCCAGAAACATTGCAAGGGACTGACAGGAAGAAGTTGGCAACCACTTGCTCAGTATTAGCTCAGGTATTTGTCTATCTTAGATAGTTCTGTGTTCTTCTTATCCTAGAAAGGTCTGCAACCTCCACAGTTTTAAGTTCTGGGTCATACTGGGAGGTCTGGCCATGCCACATTAATACAGTTCTGCACCCAGGTGGTAGTTTCTAAAAAGACAGAGAACTCATACTTAATGCCTCATAGCCTAAGGGATTACAGTCTATACAATTCATGGTACAATCTTCTTGGGCATAGAACCACAATCTTGCTTGGATCTAAACTATTTTTAACCTCAGAGATTTCCCTAGGATCTTTTTGGATGTATAGGTATTCTTTCTTAGGAAGTATTAATAAGTAAATGCTTCAATGGTCTTTGTGAACTAACTATTACTAGGGCAATATGTCATCTTGTGTTCATATTGTTGTTTGAAATATGGACATGAAGATAAAGGTATTAAATCTCTGTGTCTATCCTTCTCCCAGGACCTTGTCAAAACTCATCTTAAACAGTACTAAGAGTTTTGTGTTTTGTTTCAGCATTGAACCTTAGTACATCTTCTTACTATGTATGTATTTTCTGGAAAAGATGAATGGCTTCTTTCAAGTTGCTAATAACTATTCTCACCTGTGCTACTAAATCTGGATGATTGGTTTATTATTCATGGTGTAATGACTCTTATTGACTTACTTATTCATTGAAAGTGAAATGTTACTAAAAGGAGTGGTAAGTTTTTGAAGCAACACACATTTAATTAATTAATTAATTAGTTAATTAATTAATTAAATTGGATATTTTCTTCATTTACATTTCAAATGGTTTCCCCATTCAAGGTCTCCCCTTCGGAAACCCCGTATCCTATCCCCTCTCACCCTGCTTCTATGAGGGTATTCCCCCACCCACCCACCCATTTCTGTCTTCTTGCCCTGGCATTCCCTTACACTGGGACATTGAACACCCTCAGGCCCAAAGGCTTCTCCTCCCACTGATGTCCAACAAGGCCATCCTCTGCCACATATGCAGCTGGAGCCATGGGTTCCTCCATGTGTATTCTTTGGTTGGTGGTCCAGTCCCAGGGAGCTCCATGGGGGTCTGGCAAGTTGACACTGTTGCTCCCCCTATGGGTCTGCAAAATCTCTCAGTTCCTTCAGTCCCTTCTCCAACTCCTTCATTGGGAACCTCGTGCTCAGTCCAATGCTTGGCTGCCAGCATCCACCTCTGTATTTGTCAGGCTCTGGCAGAATATCTCAGGAGACAGACAAATAGGCTTCTGTCTGCAAGCACTTCTTGGCATCTGCAATAGCTTCCAGGTTTGGTGACTATATATGGGATGGATCCCCAGGTGGGGCAGTCTCTGGATGGCCTTTCCTTCAGTCTCTGCTCCACACTTTGTATGCATATTTCCTTCTGTGAGTATTTTGTTCCTCCTTTTAAGAAGCACTGAAGCATCCACACTTTGATCTTCCTTCTTCTTGGACTTCATATTGTCTGTAAATTGAACCTTGGGTATTTCCAACTTTTGGGCTAATATCCACTTATTACCGAGTACATATCATGTGTGTTCTTTTGTGACTAGGTTACCTCACTCAGGATGATATTTTCTAGTTTCATCCAGTTGCCTAAGAATTTCATGAATTCATTGTTTTCAATAATGTATAAATGTACCACATTTTCTGTATCCATTCCTCTGTTGAAGGACATCTGGGTTCTTTCCAACTTCTTGCTATTATAAATATGGCTGCTATGAACATAGTGGAGCATGTGTCCTTGTTACATGTTGTAGCCCAGGAGTGGTATAGCTGGGTCCTCAGTTAATACTATGTCCAATTTTCTGAGGAACAGCCAGACTTATATCCAGAGTGGTTGTACCAGCTTGCGATCCCATCAGCAATGGAGGAGTGTTCCTCTTTCTCCACATCCTTGCCAGCATATGCTGTCACCTGAATTCTTGATCTTAGCCATTCTGACTGGTGTGAGGTGGAATCTCTGTGTTTTTTTTGATTTGCATTTCCCTGATGACTTCAAGGATGTTGAACATTTCTTTAGGTGCTTCTTGGTCATTTGAATTTCCTTAGTTGAGAATCCTCTGTTTAGCTCTGTTCCCCATTTTTAGTAGGGTAATTTGGTTTTCTGGAGTCTAACTTCTTGAGTTATTAAAGGAGCTAAAACCTTCCAGCAGAAAAAAGAAAGCATTTTCAACAAATGGTTCAAGTGGCGGTTAACATGTAGAAGAGTGCAAATTGATCCATTCTTATCTCCCTGTAGAAAGCTCAAGTCCAAGTGGATCAAGGACCTTCACATAAAATCGGATACATTGAATCTAATAGAAGATAAAGTGGGTAAATGCCTGGGCCCATGGTAAACATGGGCACAGGGGGAGAGTTCCTGAATAGAACACCAATGACTTATCTTCTATGATCAACACTTCTGTAAGGCAAAGGACACTGTCAACAGGACAAACAAGCAAACAACAGACTGGGAAAAAGATCTTTACCAATCCTACAATGCAAATTTTAAATACTTGAATTTAATCACCACACAGTGAGCAGGTGTTTCAAACAAGGGCTTGTAGCAGTTTGCCTACAATGCTATATAACACATCTAAATGATTTTTTTAATCAAATTAAATAGGTAACTAGATAAATAAGTGAATGGGTGGAAAAACAAAGATTGTTCTCTGGAGAACAAATTAATTGGAGGTATGTATACTCATCACTTCTCTCGGGATCACCAGTTTGCCAACCTCTATGGACTCTTGCTGTACTTGACTTGGGACTTGTAGCTTGCCTGTGGAACCTCAGGCATGAGAAGGCATTCCCTCTTGTCTCTTAGCAAAAGGCTCACATTTTCTTATTTCTGATCCTTTGGATCTCTGCAGTTAGATGAAGAAGTCCAGTTGGCTTCTCATCACTGAAGAGTGAGAATCTGGCTGAGAGATTTTAAGAAGCCTCCACATCCTCTTCATGTCTCCTCCCATGTCAACTCCCTGAGAGCTCGTTCACGGCTGTGGAATCACAAAACGCGTGGTGTCTTGACCTTGGAGTCATCACAAGGTTGGGAGTTGCCTGTTAATAGACCTGGTTTAAATCAGTCTTAAAGAAAGAAATTTTATTCCATGGAAGCTGCTTCCCTCCTGTTTATTAGTTTTATCCCCTCCTAGATCCTGTGACAACACAGCCTTGATATCTTCTACATGCAATGCAATAAGACATAATTAGAGATGATACTCTGAGAAGGCATTTCTACAATTCCAAGCATAAGGGGTAAAGCCAGAATAAATTGGTTTAGCTTAATTATTAATTGATTTGTTTATGATCTTGGGCATCAAATTCAGTATCCCAGTCATGCATTTGAAACTCTCTACCACTGAGCCTCAGAACAGCTCAGCACAGTGTTTACTTGGTAAATACAGCATAGATATTTGGGTTGCTTTCACCTTTGGTTTCATAACAAATTGATTCCATTTTTGCTCCATGCATAATGATTATGTTGTGTTTATATTTTAAATTATAGCTTTTTAGCATTTTTATTTTTCTTTAGCATCATCCCGGCAAAACTAAAGCATGGCATATTTCACCCTTCCTAGAGATCTTTCAATGTGCCTAATGGTAAGCAAAACAATTGAAACTTCATAAATGGCTTCATGGTAGTGGATTCACCAGTGTTCATGAGATTTTTGGTGATTTTCACTCTTGCCACTGTCTTTGAAAAGGCATTTCTCAAGAAATGGGTAAGGCAGCTTAGTCAAGGAGAAGTACTGAGATATACTTAAAAGTTCATTCCTTACTACCTTTCAAGAAATTTTGGATCAATAAAATATTGAAATTAAAAAGCTTAAACAATTACAAGACAATTAGAGATTTTAAAAATACCAAAGTGGAAAAGGTTTTTTTGTCAAGATAAGACATAAGTTAGAAACTTAATTTGATATTTTTGCATTAAATGTGCATATAAAAAGCACCATAAACACATTTCAAAGAAAAATAACACACTGAAAATAAATAATTTGTAAACACAAATTGTATTGTAGAACAAGGGATAATAGTCTTAGTATATAAGAAACTCATAAAATTAATGATAAAATTACTAACAACCTAGTAGAACACAGTAAGAGGGATATGAACAGACAGCCTATTGAAAAGATAATATATATGGTGCTGTAAACGATTTTTATAAAGCTTAATCTCATTCATAATAATAGAAATGCTATTAAAACTATAATAGAATACTATATATAAAGTTTCATGCAGCCCAATATTGTTGAAAATATGGAAAAATAAATACAGTCATACATCATTTTTACTTGAGTCTAAATTGCCACAATCTCTTGTGTAAGCATTTAACAATATTTTCTGAATTTTAAACGCACATATCTTTTGACCTTAGAGTCTTTCAAAAAAATCTCTTCTACAAATATATTCACTGAAAGAGAAATGCGTGCTGAAGAATATTCAAAGTACTATTTATTACAAATTATTGGAAGCACGTTACATATCCATTTTACTTAATTGTTAAATAGTAAATTTACATAGTGGAAACCATGCAGCCATTAAAAGGTACATTTGATATGACATAATATTTGGATATGTTAGTAAATGAAATATCTGTAAAAGAATATGTAGTGTTATAGTGGTAGACATTTATCTGGTATTTGCTGGTGTATTGCACAGAAATCCAAATTTACTTGAAGGCATATTTAAGGAACTGATGAAGATAGCTATTTGTTCAATATAACTATGCATAGTTTTCAAGAGACACTAAAAAGAAAATTGCCTCTCGTTATTCTAGATGAAGATGCTGCCATGTCTGACTTCTGCTCTCTTTCCTCCTGTTGAGGGTGGTGGCTGTTTTCTTGCTGTGTCCTCATCTGGTCTTGCATCAGTATACAGAACCCTTGCATCACTTGTGTCTGCAGGCTTCTTTTTCTATTTTATTTTTTAATCTCTATATAAGAACATAGTCATATCGGGTCATTCTCTGCCCTAAACTCCTCATTCCAAATTGATTAGCAACTTTAAGGTTCTATTTCTACATAAGGTCATATTCTAAGATACTGGTGGCTAGGGTGCTTCAACTTATGAAGTTAGGGATGATGCAATTCAGTAACAATAAAAACTGACTCATTTCTCACTGCATTCCTACTGATCTTTGAACTTCATATGATATGTTATACTTGCTAAAAGTAAATAACCACAATATCAGTCTTATATTACATAAGTATGCTGACTGTTATTTTGTTCCAGAAGAAAAGGGAACATAATAATTTGTTCTGTTGGCTAACTTGAATCCTAAAATACAGTGTCAATAGAAGTGAGTACCCATTTCTGCAAATGTATGCTTAGATTTATAAATAATTTTTTATTCAAGTGTCTACTGTGTGATTCCTTAAAATAGAAACCTTTCTTCTTTAGAAACTGATTTCAGAGGTGGTTTTAGTATTTTTTGCCAGTTAAAGAGAGTTATACCTGACCATTTTTATTAATTTAGCAGCTTAATACTGCCAAAGTAGTAGAACAAGATTTTCATGTGCAACAATTTCGTTCTTTGACATTCTATTCTCCTTTGAGTTACATAGTTTGTGGATCTGCTTAACAGTGAATTCACACTTACATTTGAATAGAATTTAACATAGAATGAACAGAAATATTTCTAACACAGTAACAGTAAAAAGACAGTTGTGTGTGTTACTCACAGATATTGTGTAGTTACCACGATAATCTTACTATTCTATGTGCTTCCTCTGCAGTTTCAAAAATAGCATGGATAGCTATTTTTCTGTGTTACACATGATATTGTCTCCAGAGAGGTCCCATACTACCACTTTAAAGCCTAAAGCATTCAATGGCCATGATACCACATCAATATTCCTGCTAATACAATCTTCTGAAATGACAATATTAATACACATACTAATGTAGAAGTGAGGAAATCACACATCATCCCACCTCAGACAGGGAATAAAAAACACTTAGAATCATTAGTGTTGTCCAGAATTGAGATGCCTAATTGATTATTCAGGACACAATGGTCAGCCCTGAAACAAGTAAGCAAAAATGCCACCCTAAACAGACTCAATAGGTTTTATTTCTATATTTAAGCACACACACACACACACACACACACACACACACACACACACACACACACACATACACTCTCAAAACACACTCACACACAAACTCAGACAACACATACTCCTACATATAGACACAAACACACACACACAAATACACATAGTCTCACATACATTCATATGCATGCACTCAAACACACACACACACACACACACACACACACACACACACACACACACACTCATACAAAGGATTTATTAGAGAAATGCTGTTACTAGCAGCTACTTTTCTATCAGGTCACAAACTAACATTTCTCACTAGAAAGGGTGTTTGGTGAGAGGGCTATTCTTCAAACCCTTTTCTTAGATTACTGATATTCAAAGCCACTACTTTTAGAAATATTCACATGAATAAATCAAAGATGGCTTATATATAGATAGAGTAACTCCAGACTTCAAGAAAATAGTGACTTATGAATATGACCATCTATGAACTCTGGTATGAAACTGTGTATCCATGCCTCTTCAACCCCAACACTCCATCAAACACTTAAGAAGTGTATCTTTGTGCACCACAGTAGAAAGCTGGATTAAGTACATTAATAGAAGACAGTTTTAGCTAACTCTGTTAACTTGGAACAAATGTACAGATATGTAGGAGAGGATTGCCTAGTTGGCGATCAATGGGAGGAGAAGCCCTTCGTCTTGCAAAGATTCTATGCCCTAGTACAAGGGGAATGCCAGGGCCAGGAAGTGGGATTGGTTGGGTTGGGAGCAGGGCGGGGGGAGGGTATAGGGGACTTTTGGAGAGGAAACTAGGAAAGGGGATAGCATTTTAAGTGTAAATGAAGAAAAAATCTAATAAAAAATTAACATTTTAGAAAATCTGTTTGAACAAAAAAAAAGAAAAAAAGAAAGAAAAAGAAATAAAGAAATAAAGAAAGAAAGAAAGAAAGAAGAGAAAGAAAAAAGAAAGAAAAAAAGAAAGAAAAAAAGGAAAGAAAAGAATGCATGGATTCTGGACTTAACAAGGAAAACCTAAGAGATTCCAATTATGTTTTCTCTCACATAGAATGTTTCGTTTGCCACCAACAAATTTATTTTATTTTCTATTTTAGTACATATTACTACAACTAGAGTCATGTGATTATCAAGTCAATTTTGGAATTCAGATTATGTATTATAGTAGATTCTATTTCTTCTTTCCTATAACTAAGCATAACTCCAAATAAAATACCCTCAAGTGGTATGCTTGGCCTTAGATGAGGCCAAAGCAACACATGTATATGCTAAGAGAACTCTAGATTCTGACTAGTGTCTTCAACACCAAGAAACAGACAGGTAACCATGCAAAATGAACAAACACTATATGGGTTTTTTTTTATTTTTATTTTATTTTATTTTTTTTTTTTTGTGCCATAAATTGTGTTACTTCGTTTTGGCTTAGTCTTGGCCAGCTGGAGATGACTATTACTAATCCTATAAAGACACTTTGAGGGCTGGAAATAGTTTTGGAAAATTTATTAGCTTAATCTCTTTGGAAGCATGAAAGAATTGATCATCCCAAAAGTTCCCATAATTGTGCGTCTTGGTGGTGACAGGTTTGCTATCTTGCCACTTTCAAGGATGATGCTGTGAAGTGCATTCGTTCTTCTTGATAAGTAGGAGAATGATTTGAATTTAAGAGAGGTGGATAGGCATACAGCTTGTTCAAACTGGAAGCCTTTACTATTCTCCAGTAGGGATTCTCAACTAGACATCTCAATATGCATAAGGCAGGCTTTTACTGGTGTGAGTTTGTCTCACCCTCAAGATGATTCAAAAGTGCACGCTTTTTATATACTTTGTAATAAAGAAGTAGGCTCACAGCATTTGTATGACATATTTAAAATCATCATTACTGTGTCACATCTTGGGAGTTTAAACCCAGTTTAGGAGGTTTATCTACACTCTCTCCTGCACATTAGAACTGTTTCCGAGGGTCTAAGGGAACATACACAAACACAAACGACAGAGAAAAAAAAGCTGAATTTATGGCACCAGAAAGTACTTGGCATATAGACAGCTTACCAAAGCTAGAAAGAAATTTGCCATTGGAGGAAGAGCTTCCTAGCTTCCTAGCACAGCCCTGTGCAAAAGCTCTTTGATTATATATTTACTTTACTGTCTGAGAAGGTATGTACCACAATTTTTTCCTACAACTTGAGATACAGGTTACACTTTAAATTCACTCTTCTTGCATGAAGTTTCTGGTGAGAAAAGACACTCACCTGCTTCAAAAGGGCAGCAGCTACAATGAAGTCCCTGAGCATCTTGGATTTATTGCGTGAAACCTAGCCTATCCTCCATGCAGGGAAGTTAAACTGGCTTTCTTTGAAGGCATCAGTTTTTCACCAGGCACTCAGAGCTAAGCATGGAGACAAGCTCTCTAAGATGGAATGGGTGGCACTTATATTAATATCAATAATGCTGATTCCTTAGTCATAAAAGTTTTTCTTAAGGAAAAAAATTATCATATGGCCCAGGCTAATTTGATTCCTGAGATGTTTTCATTAAGAACAATAACAAGGATAGGGGGATTAGCTCAGTTAACTTTACTTGTTGCTCTTGCAGAGAACTCAGGTTAGCTTCCCAGCATCCACATGGTGGCTCACAACTATGGGTAGTTCCAGTCTCAGGGGAATCCATTACTCTCTTCAGATCTCTGTGAGGGAAGGCATGCACACAGTGCATATCCATCCATGCTGCAAAAACACTCGTACACATGAAATAATAAAATAAATAGATTATAAATTGAACATCAGGAACTTGGCCTTTCCCTGTCTCTTATACCATTGTCCAAAGTAGATGCAAATGTTGTTTTCCGTGAGCTTTCTGAGACCACTTTTCATCACCAGGATGGAGTCCTCATTCAGCATTTTTAGAGCAGTCAGGGGTGGGGCCTTCCTGCTCCTCAGGCCCATTAATAAGCAGAGACCTGGCTCTGCAGCCCCCAGCCCCATCTCCCAGCACATTCACCCATTCCAGCATAGTAGTAAATCAGCCCTGTGTGTTTTCCTAATTTTAGGTTGGGCCTGACTTAACCCATCTAATAGGAAAAACATCTGGTATCCCCTTACTTTTAATCTGTTCTTTCCATCAGGAACCTTATCGCCCTGGGACCAGGTAGGAACAAGAGGCTGGTTCATGTACCTGGATGGCTAGGACCATGTGCCGTCTGATATTAATCACAGCCTGCTTTTCATTTCTGCTTTACCGTCCTTTAGAGCTTTGATTTACAATAATACCTTGACATCACAATCAGTTTGGGGCTGTAAATTCCCTGATTAGTGAAAATCCTGAGTTGTGACACATTCTGGGTTAAAGGGATGTTTGAAGTTATTTTTTTAATATTAAATTTAAGAGACTTTCTGTTAACTGTATTCCAAAACCTCACATCTAAGCTGTCAGCTGTTACCTTTGTATTATTGCACTATAATACACAGAGACATGCACACACAGAGACACATACACACAAACACACATACAAATACACACACATATACACACATGTTATACACATACATGAATGCATATACTATTGTTTTAAAACCTCTAATGGAAACAGCTTGGAGGAAGTTACGAAACTCTGTCCTAGGAGCCAGTTTAGGTTCTGTTCATGAGCAGTCACGATAGCACAGACCGGGTCATTTTTTGAGATGATTTCACACAACCATTTGACTTCATTCGTAAGTGGCTTGAGCCACAGTATTCTTTAAAATAAAAAGGTACCAGGGTCCTTTGGTTTCTAACATAAAGATTTTCCTTCTTAAAATTTAAAACTTGATGCTTTTTCCATTTCCAGCTCTCCTCCTCCCTAGTGCCTTTCCTACCAGAACCTTCTATGTCTTCTTATTTTTTTGGGGGGAGTACTTTTGGTATAGTACAAAGATGGATATTCTGATTGAGTTCAGATCAATTACTACAAAGATGTCAAGCTCTCTACTTGGCTTTCTACTCCTCTGATATGGTTGGAAAATCATGGACAGTATAAGCTAACAGGGGACCATATAGGAATTAACTTCAAATAGCCCCAGGCCTAAAAGCTCTTCCCAAATCTACAGTATGTTAGGGGACTTCGACTCCCCAAAGTAACATAGCTGTTTATGCACTCCTGCCTCTCAGTTCCTTTTAACTGGGGCCCGAAGAGGAGTGCATGGGCAGCAGCACATCTGAAGCAGGAATTAATTATTGAAATCAATTATTGTGTCTTTCCAATGCCTGCAGACAGTCCTCAGCCATTTGACATAATAAATATTTGTCTCAATGGCTGTCTCTGAGAAAAAAGATTGAAATAGATCAGAAAGAGGAGCGACAGTCTTTCTCTTTGGTCTTATTTCATCTCATAGGATTTCAGGAAACTACTAGTTGGCAGTTGGTAAAAAAGCAGATTTTAATTGTTTTACTCTGTGGATGGTGGCTGCTGGCCTTCTTCACAGCCCAAAGGACTTTGTTCATAATGCTGTTGTTCTTGTTTTGTCTTTCCAACACAGAGTAGTGCGACAATTTGAAGGCAAATCTAGTCTTTACATTGAAGGCGAAACAAGTGTCACTTGGCAACTTCCATTCTCATATGTTGGTCCAGAAATTGCAGGTTTACTTGCAAGAATTCTATGGGTCATGATAAAAAGTCAACTATACAAAGATACTATTAATGAACTTGTCACTATAAAGAATAGATGCAAATGAGAGATCAAAGGGAGTTCTTCAAAGACCTCTCTCAGAACAGAGGGTCACCTAATGAACACAGTCTCCAATGTGAATGCATTTTCATAAATTTCTATCTGGGTTACTCTTTCTAGATAGTCAATTTTCATGATTTTTTAAAAAGTCATACAACTCAACATCTATGAGAAACCTTGGCACTAAGAGACATACTGATTGAGGATATTGTTTTAGTCCACTTTGGATGCCATTTTTAAAAGCCTTAAGGCCTTAAAATGGTTGACTGTTTCCTTCTAATCCTAGTGGCTGGAAGTCTCCAAAAAAAAAAAAAAAAAAAAAAAAAAAAGAGAGAAAAGAAAAAGAAAAAGAAAAAAAGAAAAAGACTGAGTTATTGTGTAGGAGGGTCCAGTTCTTCATGGGACACAGGAAGTCTACTGTGTCCTCATATGGTGCAGGGAACAAGGACCTTTTGGAGTCTTTTATAAAGGATATTAAGTCTATTCATTCTGTTTCTACCTCAGGACCTAATCACTCAGCTAAACTTCACTTCCTAATTCTTAAGGAATTTCTGTTACTCATTTAAGAATTTTTTTTTTTTTTGTTTTGGGTTTTGGGGTTTTTTTGTTTTTTGTTTTTTTTTTTTTTTTGTTTTTTGTTTGTTCGAGACAGAGTTTCTCTATGTAGCCCTGGCTATCCTGGACCCCACTACCAGGCTAGCCTCGAACTCAGAAATTTGCCTGCCTCTGCCTCCCAAGTGCTGAGATTAAAGGAATGCACCACCATGCCCGGCCCTTAAGATTTTAAGGAATGTGGGTGAAGCCAAAGTCCACACCATATGCTTCTTAGAAAAATCAAAGAGCCTTCATTAAAAGTAGAGTTTTGAAAAGAAAAAAAGAAATAAAGAAAAAAAGAAAAATCAAAGAGAAGGAAGAGATAAATGAAGAAATGAATACATGTTGTTAGCTTCAAAATTATATTAATGGGTAAAAGTTAAAGTTCCCGATATATACAAAGCTGATACCAGAGACCCAAGAGGTTCCCAGGACCCAATAGTGAGGACATTAACCAAAATAACCAATAAAGGTGAGAAAGAACCTGTAAATTCCATATCCAGTGAATAGGCATGGCCCCCGATTGAGGGATGGAGCCACCCATTAAGCTCAAAAATATTAATCCAGAATTCCTCCTATCAAAGGGAAATGCAGAGACAAAGAATGGAGCAGAGACTAAAGGAAAGGCTATCCAGAGACTGCCTCACCTAGGGATTCATCCCATCTGCAGACACCAAACCCAGACACTATTGCTGATGCCAAGAAGCATTTACTGACAGGAGCCTGGTATAGCAGTCCCCTGAGAGGCTCTGCCAGAGCCTTACTGATACAGATATGGATGCTTGCAACCAACCATTGGACTGAACACAGGGGACCCCAATGGAGCAGTTAGGGGAAGGACTGAAGGAGCTAAAGGTGTTTGCAACCCCATAGGAAGAACAATAATATCAACCAGTCAGAGCACCCAGAGCTCCCAGGAACTAAACCACCAACCAAAGAGTAACTTGTGTTTTTTTTGGGGGGGGGTCCCATGGCTCCAGATGGATATGTAGCAGAGGATTGCTTTAGTGGGCATCACTGGAATGGGAGCCCATTGGTTCTGTGGTGGCTCAATGACCCAGGGTAGGGTAATATTAGGGTGCTGGGACAGAAGTGGGTGGGCTGGTGGGGGAGCACCCACATAGAGGCAGAGGGAGGGAGGAGGAAATAGGGGGCTTGTGGAGGGGAAACTGGGAAGGAGGATAACAGTTGAAATGTAAATAAATAAGCAATAAGAAATGAAAAAGAAGAATATAGTATTTTCAAGGCAAACATTAAGAGAAAAGAATTGTATTCCCCAACAACCGGTAAAGACATCATGGCCTACTAGGGAGAAAAAGAATACAATACAGTGATGAGAGGAGAAATTGAATACACCCAAGGAAAGGCCTTACAGCATACACAGCTAGTTCACACAGTGGGCATGGATGAATCATTGACCTAGGCTGCCCTTCCAAAGTGTGCACACAAGGCACCTAACTTCTGTTAGTTTCACTGTGTCCCTGTTTAGTTTCTGTTTCCACGATCTGTCCATTGATGAAAGTGGTGTGTTGAAGTCTCCCACTATTATTGTGTGAGGTGCAATGTGTGCTTTGAGCTTTACTAAAGTGTCTTTAATGAATGTGGCTGCCCTTGTATTTGGAGCGTAGATATTCAGAATTGAGAGTTCCTCTTGGAGGATTTTACCTTTGATGAGTATGAAGTGTCCCTCCTTGTCTTTTTTGATAACTTTGGGTTGGAAGTCGATTTTATCCGATATTATAATGGCTACTCCAGCTTGTTTCTTCAGACCATTTGCTTGGAAAATTGTTTTCCAGCCTTTCACTCTGAGGTAGTGTCTGTCTTTTTCCCTGAGATGGGTTTCCTGTAAGCAGCAGAATGTTGGGTCCTGTTTGTGTAGCCAGTCTGTTAGTCTGTGTCTTTTTATTGGGGATTTGAGTCCATTGATATTAAGAGATATTAAGGAAAAGTAATTGTTGCTTCTTTTTATTTTTGTTGTTAGGGTTGGCATTCTGTTCTTGTGGCTGTCTTCTTTTTGGTTTGTTGAGGGATTACTTTCTTGCTTGTTCTAGGGCGTGATTTCCGTCCTTGTATTGCTTCTTTTCTGTTATTATCCTTTGAAGGGCTGGATTCGTGGAAAGATATTGTGTGAATTTGGTTTTGTCGTGGAATACTTTGGTTTCTCCATCTATGGTAATTGAGAGTTTGGCCGGGTATAGTAGCCTGGGCTGGCATTTGTGTTCTCTTAGTGTCTGTATAACATCTGTCCAGGCTCTTCTGGCTTTCATAGTCTCTGGTGAAAAGTCTGGTGTAATTCTGATAGGCCTTCCTTTATATGTTACTTGACCTTTCTCCCTTACTGCTCTTAATATTCTATCTTTATTTAGTGCATTTGTTGTTCTGATTATTATGTGTCGGGAGGAATTTCTTTTCTGGTCCAGTCTATTTGGAGTTCTGTAGGCTTTTTGTATGATCATGGGCATTTCTTTCTTTATGTTTGGGAAGTTTTCTTCTATTATTTTGTTGAAGATATTAGCTGGCCCTTTAAGTTGAAAATCTTCATTCTCATCAATTCCTATTATCCGTAGGTTTGGTCTTCTCATTGTATCCCCGATTTCCTGGATGTTTTGAGTTAGGATCCTTTTGCATTTTGTATTTTCTTTGACTGCTGTGTCGATGTTCTCTATGGAATCTTCTGCACCTGAGATTCTCTCTTCCATTTCTTGTATTCTGTTGCTGATGCTCGCATCTATGGTTCCAGATCTCTTTCCTAGGGTTTCTATCTCCAGCGTTGCCTCGCTTTGGGTTTTCTTTATTGTGTCTACTTCCCCTTTTAGTTCTAGTATGGTTTTGTTAATTTCCATCACCTGTTTGGATGTGTTTTCCTGTTTTTCTTTAAGGATTTCTACCTGTTTGGTTGTGTTTTCCTGCTTTTCTTTAAGGGCCTGTAACTCTTTAGCAGTGCTCTCCTGTAATTCTTTAAGTGACTTATGAAAGTCCTTCTTGATGTCCTCTATCATCATCATGAGAAATGTTTTTAAATCTGGGTCTAGATTTTCGGTTGTGTTGGGGTGCCCAGGACTAGGTGAGGTGGGAGTGCTGCGTTCTGATGATGGTGAGTGGTCTTGATTTCTGTTAGTAGGATTCTTACGTTTGCCTTTTGCCATCTGGTAATCTCTGAAGCTAGCTGTTATAGTTGTCACTGTTAAGAGCTTGCCCTTCAGGTGACTCTGTTAGCCTCTATAAGCAGACCTGGGAGGGTAGCTCTCTCATTAGTTTCAGTGGGCAGAGTATTCTCTGCAGGCAAGCTCTCTTCTTGCAGGGAGGGTACCCAGATATCTGTTGTTCGAACCAGACTCCTGGCAGAAGTTGTGTTCCACTCACTAGTGGTCTTAGGATCCCATGTGGAATCCTGTGTGGGCCCTTGCGGGTGTCAGGTTACTCTGCTGGCAAGGTACCCTGGGGCTCGAGTGGAGCGGAAGGGGCTTGTGCTCCAGGTCAGGCCCGGGTAGCCTGCTTCCCTATTTCCCAGCTGTCTCAGGTTCCACGTGATTGGATTGGGGCAGGCGCTGTGTTCCACTCACCAGAGGTCTTAGGATCCTGTGGGGAGTCCTGTGTGGGCCCGTGCTGGTGTCGGGCGAGTCCGCTGGCAAGGTACCCTCGGGCTCGAGTCTCTTTTTTCCATTTATATTCTTTTTTAAAATTTTTTATTGGTCATTTCATTTATTTATATCTCAAATGTTATCCCCCTTCCCAGTTTATCCTCTGCAAACCCCCTATCCCTCCTTCCCCTGCTTCTATGAGGGTGCTTCCCCATCCCACCTACCCACTCCTGCTTCATCACCCTATCATTTCCCTGTGCTGGGGCAGCAAGTCTTCAAAAGACCAAGGGGTTCCACTCTCATTTACACCAGACAAGGCCATCCTCTGCTACATATGTAGCTAGAGTCATGGGTCCCTCCATGTGTACTCTTTGGTTGGTGGTTTAGTTCCTGGGAACTCTGGGGGTCTCTGATTGGTTGATATTGTTGTTCTTCCTATAGGGTTGCAAACCCCTTCAGCTCCTTCAGTCTTTCCCCTAACTCCTCCATTGGGGTCTCCTGTGATCAGTCCAATGGCTGCATGCAAGCATCCACATCTGTATCAGTAAGGCTCTGGAAGAGACTCTCAGGGGATAGGTATACCAGGCTTTTATCAGTAAACACTTCTTGGCATCAGCAGTGGTGTCTGGGTTTGGTGTCTGCAAATGGGATGGATCCCTAGGTGGTATAGTCTTGGGATGGCCTTCCTTTAGTTTCTGCTCCATTCTTTGTCCCTGGATTTTCTTTTGACAGGAGGAATTCTGGATTAATATTTTTGAGGTGGGTGAGTGGCCCCATCCCTCAACTGGGAGCGGTGCCTAACTTCTGGATATGATCTCTACAGGTTCTCCCTCCCCTTTGTTGGCTATTTTGGCTAATGGCATTCCTGCTGTGTCCTTCTTTCCTGACATCTGGAATTTTCTGGTGGCTATCCCGTTCCCCATCCCCATTGCTATATACCACTGTTCAATTCCTGACCCTCTGTACATCTCTCCAGTCTCCTCCCACACCTGATTCTGCTACACCTTTTTCCCCTCCCTCTCCTCTTTTCCTCCCAAGTCCCTCCCACAGGTCTACCTTCCATGATTATTTTGTTACTTTTTCTAAGTTGGACTGAAGCATGCACACTTTGGTCTTCCTTCTTGAGTCTTTCTGTATGTCGTATCGTGAGTATTCTGAGCTTTTCCCCCTAATATCCACTTATCAGTGAGTAGGTACCATGTATGTTTTTTTGTGACTGGGTTACCTCACTCAAAATGATATTTTCTAGTTCCATCCATTTGCCTGTGAATTTAGAGAAAGAAAAAAGGGGGATTCTTGTTTAGAAATTCCAGGACTTTTTTGATGTATTGCTCATATTATTTATAAGCAGAGCCTGAATGAAGAATTTTCATGTATGCTATTAAATGAAAACCACCGGGAGAAAGGTGAAAAGAAAGTAGGATATGTTTGGGAAAGAATCTAAACAACAATGTGGTTGACAGTCTGATTCCACAAGGAAGTCTGGAGTACAAATTGCAGTATAGCTTTTTACAACCTACTGAGATATTTTGCCTTCCTTGCATGTCAGTCACTGGCTGCAGGCTTCAAGTTTGATCTGTGAGTGTTTGTTTATGTGTGCACATGCATGTATGCGTGCATGCATATATACGTATGTATATGTGCATGTATACACTTATGTATATGTGTGCATGCTCCTCTGTATCTATGTATAGGAGTTTCCTGGCAAGTTGGCTCTCTTGGCCAAGGTGTTGACCTTTCACAGGAGCTCATCTGACCTTAGAAAGGTGATGTGGTTAGGGCACCAAAGGTAATCACTTTGAAGCTTTCAAGGTTTAAAATTTTATATATATATATATATATATATATATATATATATATATATATATGTATATACATGCATATATATGTATATATATATACATGTGTGTACATATTTTAAATAAGGATTTGAAATGTTTATTTTAACATCAATCTTATAACATGTTTAAATTTTAACATTAAGTTACCATCTTAATACCTTTAAAACAGTAACAGCAATTAGCACCCATCTATGAAGTATACATTCCATATTCTACACTCAGACAAGATTCTTAGTTTTTCAACATATTACTTTTCATACACTTCTGATACTTGAAGTATTTCCAGACAATGTAAATACATATGAATTCTAACATTAAGTTAACCTTATCTTCTGACAAGATATGCTATAAGTAAATAATATGTATATATTTTGGGAATTTCTTCTCTACATCTGTTCACTCTAAATACTTTCAAGTATGTGTTTTGAAGATGTAACACTTGAATTTACCCACAATTTCCAGAGAGTGAAGCATTAATTTCAATGAACATGTGAAAGGAAGTATAAGAGAAAGTAAAGTTGGCATTTAGAAAGTGACAGAGCCATGGATATACGATAAGCAGACACGTTTTGGTTGCCTGTTGCATTTGGACATTAGTTCCAATCACCGTATAAATGGCTTTTGAGCTTCAACATCCAAAGAAGTTAATCACTGCGTGCTAAACACTAGGACAGGAGAACGTGCTGCTGCTGAAGTCTGGGCATATTTTTTATAAGGACAAGTAAGAAAACACAATCCAATTTATCATTCAGCATTAAAAAAGAAAGGACAGGAAATCTTGTTTATAAGAAATCATAAATATAAATCACTACAAAGACCCGATTTTCTTCTCTACTCTTCCATCTTAATGTACCACTTGGATTTATATAAGAAACCATAACATTCTCTATGTAAAAATTTATCATTTTCCCCTTTCTACAATGACAAGGTATATTAGCTGTCTTTGTCTATCAAATGCTGTTAGAAAGGGTTTGAATCGTGTGTGTTGCAGAAGGATTTATCCTACATTGTGATGGTTAATGCTTCTTTACTGGCTCACTAGGAACCATTTGAAGAGCTTGAAACTTGTTATTTTCACATTGGTTCTGTACATATGTCTCCAGAGTGTGGGAGCTTCACTAACAACACATTTGGTCTGAGCAGATGTCCTGCATCTCTAGAGGTTGGGGAGTTCGTTATTACAGACAGCCCACCTAACATCCATTTGTTGAGACTCTGTTAGGTATATTAAAATACAATCCAAGATGTCTAAATGAGAAGTTTGTTTGGTGAGCTATAGGATATTTATATTTCCTCCAGACTAGGGAAAGTTTCATTTCAATAGCAGCAGCCACATTCAAGTGATATATATTTGTAATATTGACTACTACTATATGGGTACTACTGTCAGCTTTTACTGTTTCTTAAAATTAATATCTGCAAGCAGCAAATAATAGACATGATCTTAGCCATGTTTTTGTTCCAGGAAGGAACTGTTATTGTCCTATAGAATATGAAGAAAAGATGGAAGCAGGCATGGGTGAGGCAGTGACATCCGTAAGTGTGTTTGAGTAGAGATATATCTTCACAGTCACTTTCTGCTGGCAGAAATGATTGTTCTTTTCCAGAAGAAAAAAATAATCTACAGTAAGATTTGTTAGATATCAAAAAAAGCATTTCATAAAGCAAGTATCTTAAAGAGAAAATTATAAAATATATTAATTTTATCAAAAGAAATATGACTCCTAAGATGGCAATTAATTTTTAGTTGAGAGGTGGTGAATGGAGGTTAAATCATGAATTCACACTTTCCCTTCGATCATCAAATCAGCACTCTTAAATTATCTTCTTCAAAGGCTCATAGTCACTTGTTGTTTTATGCTTCTCTCGTGTCCCCGGTGCTAGCATATTAATGGTCTTTGCCATTTGTAGAGTAGCAAGCAGCCAGATCAATAAGCATGCTTAGCAGCTTGCCATTAAAATTGATCTGTACTATCCTTCCGATTGACGTCATATCCAGCTGTAAATATCATCAAGTAAGTTGTCAACTCATTTTCATTATGAGTGTTTTTCATCTCAAAAGATGGACTTCAGTTGGACAGCCTGCTAAGACTTGTCTTCCTTGTTTCTGACATTTCCTCGATTGCATCAAGAGCATGTTTAAAGGAAACATGAGGATTGTCTTTACAATAGAAGAGGCCACAGACAACGGCAGCAATGACACCAAACAAAAGGATGACAACAGAAGAGAAACATCTTCACCAGCTATAATGTCACACGTCAGTGTAAAAGGCTGAGGTGGCAACTGTATGATTCTTTGACGTGTCACTCAAGCCCCAAGAGGCCATAAATATCGATGCCATACCCTTCGAAGGACACATCTGCAGTAGGTTTTCCCACTAAGTCTTCAATTCATATATGATTGCTCATCAAAAATTTCCTCTGAGAAAAGTCCTGCTACCACTTGACAGTTGCTGTGGTTTTCCATTCTGTGGTAGACAGAATCACTATCAAGTATTCATTCTCCTGAAAAATTTGGAAAGGCTACATTTTTTTCTCTCTGATAGATTGTCACAATGTATTTGTTTGCTTTATAAAGAATACAAGGTACAGTTCTAGGCCTTTATCCCTTATCTAGCCAGCTTCTGGTGAATGAATAAAAAGTAATAGTAGCATAAGTCACTAAAAGCATATTTATTCCTCATTGGTATAAATGTAGTAGACTATATGTACATACATTGAAAATAAGCAGGCAAGCACAAAAGTGCTGGGATGATAAGATATGCACAATGATTAGAAAGGTTATTAGAGTATAAGATAAAATGATCATTACATATTTGGATGTTGTTAATCTTATTTGCAAAGAGTCATCATCATCCTTTTTCATTAAGACTTGGTTTTTTTTCCTTGAAAGGTATCACAGGCAACATCCATGTAACTTTCACAACATAATTTGCTGCAAAAATGCAGAGTGTAGTCTGTATCCCTTCAAGTGCTGTGTGGAGCCTCTGTCAAGATGCATCTTTCATGTTTCCATATTAAGTAAACAGTCATTTTTAGGAGCAACAAGAACCTGCTTTGTTGATAATGAAAAATGATGCTTGACTACATTTTATAGAGGAATTTTAATCCAGCAATATGTCTGCTCTGGCAAGGAACCACATCCAAAGATCCAGGTCTGTGTGATCTGGGTGGAACACAGACATGACATACACCTTTAATCCCAAACAATGTAGGTAAGTTTAGTTTGTATAAGGAGGCAGCCATGTTTTAAATTGATGTCTATATGTCTAATGACAAAGTGACAAATCTGCAGAAGGTTTGAAAGAATTAGTCAGAGAGAGGGTCTGCCCAATTCTCACAAGAACAGACAGAATGGAGGGCAGTTCTGTGAGTGTAGTTCAGATGAGTTTAGGCAATGTAATGGAATTGATTTGGGCTCAGTTCAGCGCATGGAATTCAGGGTCAAGCTTTCCAAACAGAGCAATTCAATGAGAAAATGAGAGAAGCTAGTTTGTGTCAGTCAGCTTAGAGAAGACTTTGAGCCAGAACAGCTAAGTTGAACCAACCAGCAATTAGATATAGTGAATAAAAGTTACATCTACATTTACTTTGTAGTTTAGGCTATTCACAAGCTGTGGATTGAATTTAAATGGTTCAATAGAGAATCTAATAAATATGCTGCATGTGTGTATTTTGATTTATTGTTTTTAATCACTATTACTTACTTTATAACATATTTTAAATTTTCTCAAACCCTTTATGGAAAGCAAAAGAATATCACTAATTTTTAAGAAAATATTTTATGAATATCAGTTTATGTCTTTTAAAAGTATCTCAACTGCCAATGAAATAAAAGTCATGAACTAAGTAAATGAAGTAAGACACCTCAAGAAACTGTGTCACCATTCATAGTACTACTAATAGTGATATTTTGTGTATTCCTCTCTTATAACAGAGACTAGAAGATTTCTTATGTCACTTTTTATCTGCACCACCACTTTGCCTTTAAAGAAGATGTATCCCAATTTTCAAGACCAGACCTTATGTACTGTACTGAAGATTATCTGTTAGGTAGGTGGTAGAGCCAAGAGTGGAATTCCTCACATAGAATAGGGAAATAAGTCCAATATACTACTGATTGTAGAGTAGTATACTTTAAATGAAAATTTCTTAGTTTTGTTTTCTTGATGGCTGACTGATGGCCAAGAGTAAATACTAAAGATCCTATATTTGACATAGGATTAAAAGAAAAAATCAGTAATATCATGGAACATAATGAAAAGTAGAAGGCATATCTGATATTTTGAATCATCATATAATGTGTATAATAAAATAGTAAAATAGTTATATAGTAAAATTATTTAGGTTCATGTTAATATTTGCATTGTTTAAATTACATTCTGTGATTAAAGTGATAGATATTTGTTACCTCAGAAGCTTTTTATATGTGAGTATACATAAATTTTTCCCTGAATATTTTATGTCTGTAAGGTTTACGTTTCAGAAGCTGGTATCAGAGGGACAATTACTTAAACAATGAAGATAGTGTGGATGCAAGGTTGGGAGGTGAATCCCTACCTGGTGCTGGGGTTCATCATCATATTAAACAATGCTGATTAATAACTATTATTTGGTTCCTGGTGAAATTTTTGAGTTGATTCCATATTGTATGACTTTACTCCACCAACTCCCAGCTATATGTCAATACAACTGATCACTTCTTTCATAAAATATTTTCTTTAGTCAGATTTCAAGATCCTTATCTTAGAATTTGTACAGCATGTCTAGCCAGACGTTCTGTCTGTCTGCTGGTTGTTCCTTTATCCTCATTGGTTTTTCACCACCATTGGCCATCTCTCACTCCCTTGACAAAATCATCACAGACCATAGCATCAAAAAATATTTTTATCCTCAGACTCCCAACCTTCTGATTATAAAATCCAAAAAACTTCAAAATTAAAAAAAAAATGTTTGCTAAGCATCTCAAATGAAACATGTCCAAGTCTGGATGTTATCCTTCTCTTTCCATACTTGTTTTATGCCTGTCTTTCCATCTCAGTTGAAGTTAGTGACATCTTCCCAAGGACTCAAGGTGACCCCCAGTTACAGTCCAGTATTCTTTGTACTCCCCTTTCATATTCAATAATCATTATATTAGCAAGTTCTTTTGTCTCTACAGCTTTAAGAACTGATCATAGGACAGATTCTCATAGCCTCTACTGCTCTCTGGTGTGAGTCTCCATTGTTTCTGCAATTGTCACAGTGGCCTCTTGACTGGTATCACGTCTACTTATATTCCTTACAAACAGCATGGAGACCACTGTGATTCTTCTAAATCATAGCTGACACTGTATCAGTTCTCTATTCAAAATCTACACAATGGTCTATGTTTCACTCATGGAAAACATTAGTCTTAAAAGTGGTTGTCATGGATCTACACATTTTAGCTCAGTCCTAATGGATGGTAACTGACTCACAATGCTTCATTGGCTGTTAGCAAACATTCTGATTAGCTTACTTTCTTTTTGCAGGCACAGAAATATTAAACAGCTTCAGCAAAGCATTGCTCTATAACACACATATTTTCATTTTAAAAATTTCTCAGCCTTTTCCTATTTGTATACTTTTAATAGTTGAGTGTGTATCATGTATTCAACTTAGCGTCTTTTTATTTAAACATGTTAAATAAACATTATTTATTGTTAAAAATCAAAACAAAACAAAATTGTACTTAGTAAAGAACAGATGCCTGTATCTAGAGGAGAAATCATTTTAAGGAGCCAGAGAAACACCCAGGGAGCTGAAGGGGACTGAAGCCCCATAGAAGGAACATCAATAAGAACTAACCAGTACCCCCAGAGCTCCTTGGAACTATACCACAAATGAAAGGAAACACATGGTGGAACTTTTGGCTCTAGCTGTATATGTAGCAGAGGATGGCCTAGTCAGTCATCAATGGGAGGAGAGGCCCTTGGTCCTGTGAAGGTTCTATGCCCCAGTATAAGGGAATGCTAGGACCAAGAATGGGAGTGGGTAGGTTTGGGAGCAGGTGGAGGGGGGAGGGGATAGGGGATTTTTGGAGGGGAAACTAGGAAAGGGGAAACATTTGAAATGTAAATAAAGAAAATATCTAATAAAAATTAATTAAAAAAAACAAAAACAAACAAACAAAACCTTTCCTGCTGAAACGTTTTTAAGCCCAGTGCCTTCCTTGCCTCCCAAGCATTTTAGCTTCCTTCTTACCTGTCCACAGATAATAAAGCAATATGAATTTGTGAAGAACACTGAGTATCTTTTTTCTAAATCGTAATATTTTCTTGAACTTCCCATCCTGTTTGTAAGGAACCCTCGAACTTAATCTATTAATTTTATTATTCTTATTCTGTTTTATCAAGAAAACAACAGGTACTCTTTTAATGAGTGGCTTAATTTTCTCCAGTCTTGATTAACATTTTATATTGCCTTGGGTTTTCAATCTGTTTTGAGAGTTTAATCTTCCCTTCCCAAGTTCTGTATTCATTTTTTTCCCAGGTTGACTTGATTCATTCTCAATTAATTAATTTACAATTAATTAATTAATCCTCCCTTGGCAACCGTGTTAGTGGCACCACAACTCATATTAATGGTATACTGCCGGTTGTAATTAAAATCAATATGAAGTTCTTAATGACACGTTCTTATCTTCTAGAGATACTGAAGCCTTGATAGAATCCATTCTAATTTTAGATCAGATCCATAAGAGCTAATATAATTTTAAAGCATAAATTTAATAGCAAATGTACTATATCTTAAACTAGAATATACTTAATATCATTTACATGCTTGTAGATCCCAGTAATCACCACACTGACTGGGAGAAAAATCAAACTAACACTGTTTTTCTTACTCAGATAACCAAGCCCTTTCATTATATATCACCCACTTCAGATTTCAGGATGAATGCACCATCTATTCAAGTGCTATCTAATTTGCTAGATCGTACTATGATATAAATTTCAGATGTTTCAATTATTCAAATTATTCAGAGTAAGAGATTCATTGGAACAGGTTTTTCTTAGTTTTGTTGATGAACATGACACTGACCTGAAGTAGCATGTGGAGGAGAGGACATCACTTTTGTGTCCGTGCAGACTGGAGCAGCTCTGATAAAGTTTTATAGTGAGCTGTCGCATGGATTAAGCCCTCCCCATTAAAGAACTGCTTTGTAGTCATCGTATCTTATGGCTGGAAAAGCAGGGACAGCTCGTTCAACATCAGCTGAAATTTGGCATGCAATTTTATATAGTGTAAGCCTTGTCCAACTAATGATAGTTTGTGTAATTTTTAAAAGATGTTGAGAATCACATGTTGTAAAGTTGAGGAGAATGTATGTGTCCTTGTAAAAAGGAAGGCCTAGAATATACTCCCAACAGGCTAGTTCTCTAAAAGCATGTTATTCTGTATGTGTTTCTTAGACTAGTTCACCCTGTCCAGCCTGACAACTGCATTTGTCTCTCTGTTTAACATATAAAAGAATCAACATCTAGGGATATTATCAAATTCTATATAAACAATTCATATTAAAACAGGGACTTATCCCTGTGTGGAGATGTGTATACAAAGTTTATAGTAATTCTTTTTTTTTGTTGTTGTTGTTTTATTTTTTTGAGACAGGGTTTCTCTGTGTAGCCCTGGCTGTCCTAGAACTCACTTTGTAGACCAGGTTGGTCTCGAACTCAGAAATTTGCCTGCCTCTGCCTCCCGAGTGCTGGGATTAAAGGCGTGGGCCACCATGCCCGACAGTAATTCTTACTCAGGGAGCCTGCAACTCCGTATGTATGTATGTATGTATGTGTGTGTGTGTGTGTGTGTGTGTGTGTATGTATGTATGTATGTGTGTGTGTATGTATGTATATATGTATGTATTTTATTTATTTTTAACTGTTGTTTTGTTTTATTCTCAGTATCTCTTTCACAGTTTTATGGTGAAAGTTTTTATTTGCTTTCTTTTTTTGTTTTTTGTTTTTTTTGTTTGTTTGTTTTTGTTGCTTTCATTTTTAAAGTCCTCTGCTTTCTTTATTTTTATTTCATGTGTATCTCTTCATTCAGGCTTTCTTTTGATTTTGTTTTTTAAAAGAAATTATCTTGACACCTATCTTGTTTCTGAATTTAGAAGAAAGTACTTCATTTCATGTTCCTCTGTGTGTGTGTGTGTGTGTGTGTGTGTGTGTGTGTGTGTGTGATACCGGGAATCACTCCAGGGTTTTCCCATGTGTCACTCAAGTGTCCTTGGACCACTCTGAACCACTGTCCAATGCCCTTAGTTCCAGTGTTTTCTGTTGTTCTTGTTCACTTCTCAAGTTTAAATCCATCCTTTATTCAGTTTAATAAACTATTGAGGAACATAACTGGTCTCATACACAAAATAGGGAAATAACACCTTATGTGTAATAATAAAAAAATTAATACTGTTCTAAAACAAAAGAAGCACACTAATTCTGTGATTTGGGGGGGGATTCAATTCTAATTATTTTCCCCTTTGTAATGGCTCACGATGCAATAGAAAGAAAAGCAGTTTTCACAGGAATAAACAAATACCAGCATTTATCCCTATTAATGCTCATATTAATCTCCATGGGCACCCACATGACAGTTATTTTCCTAGTAAATCGGGTGACCTGGAGAGCTTATACATTCAGTGCCATGTGCTGAAATAACAAATTAACATTTTAGGTTTAGAAGACTCTTGGGCTTTTGTTTTATAATCAGACTATCGATTTTCTTACCTAGTAGCTGCTACCACCAATCATGGACACACAGTTCTGGATGCCACCAACACTGACAGTGAACATCGATAGTGCGGCTAGCTCTGGGATCTGTCCTAACGGACTGAGCATGACCACTGTGATCACCAATCTGGCACTTTCCTCAGTTCTAAAAATAATAACAAGCTGATATCCACATGCTTCTCTTCAGTGTCTTTACGTGGTTCCATAAATGACAATGCTTTAAATCATATAGACTTACAATGGATAAAAAAGATTAATAGTTGAAGAAGGATAGTTAGATATTGCATCAAGTTTAACTAATTTAGTTTTCCACCTTGCCTTTTTATTATTCTTAACAGTGTTTATGGTTTCTCACCCATCCTTCCTTAATCTATGTATAGGTTTTTACAGATCTCTATCTATTGTTCCTTTAGGAAGACAAACATTAATATATTTTGTACATTATTACTATTTAAAACTAGCACACACACACAAAAATCTGTTGAAGAGTTCCCACAAGTTACATGCACACTTCCTGAGGAGGTACCTACATTGTCTCTGTGTGGCTGCTCAGGAGGACTTTTCAAAAAACAGTACAGAATGAAAAAAAATACCTAACTTATAATATAATATTTAGTTTTACATTTCTTGAATTATTTATTTTGTCCTTCTATTTTTTCTTTAAAATGTAAAACATCATTCATGAGACTATAATCAAACTATAAAGTCTAGCAAGGAATGTGTTCACTGATTTATGAATATTATATGTATCATCCGGTAACTATATATGAGAATACTAACAAGCCCAACAGCTGTTCAAGGTAAGTGAGAAGTCTAGCTGACCAGCCATCATCATTAGTGGTCATGTTGGTAGAACTTTTTCTTGATAAATGATGACAGAGGAAGTTTATCCTTATAGCCATCTTTCCTTCAACTACCCAAATCCTGTCTTAATATGAGGGAAAGTATCAGGCAAAGCCAAATTAAACAGCATTGTAGGATTCCCAACTTTTGTTCCTCAAAAAAGTCAGAGATGTCAAGAACCAGAGGATCCTGAGAAAAGTCTCAGTCTAGTAAAGTCAAGACTGGTGATATGTAAGATATAACTTAGGATGAAGCCTAAGGATTGTTTTGTTGATGGTATCAATGTTTCCCCACCCCTTGGGTATTTTCTTTATTTACATTTTAAATGTTTTCCCCCTTTCAGGTCTCCCCTTCTTAAACTTCCTATCCTATCTCCCCTCCCACTGCCTCTATGAGGGTGCTTCTCCAAGGACCAAGGGCCTCTCCTCCCACTGATGTCCAACAAGGCCATCTTCTGCCACATATGTGGCCAGCACCATGGGTCTCTCCATGTGTATTCTTTGGTTGATGGCGATGGTTCAGTCCCTGGGAGCTCTGGGGGGTCTGGCCAGTTGATACTGTTGCTCCCTCCATGGGACTGCAAACCTCTTCAGCTCCTTCAGTCAGACTCTGGCAGATCCTCTCAGGAGACAGACATATCAGGCTTCTAACAGCAAGCACTTTCCGGGATCCACAATAATATCCGAGGTTGTTGGCTGTAAATGGGATGGATACCCAGGTGGGGCAGTCTCTGGATGGCTGGATGGCCTTTCCTTCAGTCTCTCCTCCACACTTTGTCTCCATATTTCCAAAATGCTGAAAACAGAGAAGCTATCTACACTGAAGTTTTCCTACATAATGTTTTTATATTGTCATGGTTTATGGTAAATGTACTATAGTCATATGGGTGACTGATGTCTAGGACCCCTATAATTCTCCAAGTTTCTCCATGCTTTTAACATTGTCCTATATGCAAGACTTTTGTTGTTTTCCAGAATATATCCCTTGTATACGACTATCTATATCATAACTTACTATCTATAATAATTTGTACATTTCAGGTAATGATTTTACTTTAAGCAATAAATTATAATTTTAAGTTAAATGTATGAAACATTCAAGAGTACCCTATATACTTATTTTTAATATCTTCAATATTATATAAAATATGATTAAGGAAATGTGAAGGGGACTGCTCAGGCTGTAACAGAAGTATTAGAAAATTAAATGTGAATTATATCCATTGCCATGATTATCCTGCATTTTTGTTGCTTTTAGTTTATTTACTGTTTAACAGTTTTAATGCTCTCAAAGCTTATTTCATGCAATTCTTCTATGGTGAACATAATTCACTTGGATTATACTCCAGGATAATAGGTTAAGGCCAAATAGAAATGTATAAATAGCAAAGGTATATATGGATTTAAACACAGATGGAAGAGTCATATTACTGGACAATGCTTTTTATCTCAATTAACGATATAAAATAGTTAATTCCACACGTCAGTCTTTATTTTTCTTGAGTTTCATGTGTTTAGGAAATTGTATCTTATATCTTGGGTATCCTAGGTTTTGGGCTAATATCCACTTATCAGTGAGTACATATTGTGTGAGTTCCTTTGTGAATGTGTTACCTCACTCAGGATGATGCCCTCCAGGTCCATCCATTTGGCTAGGAATTTCATAAATTCATTCTTTTTAATAGCTGAGTAGTACTCCATTGTGTAGATGTACCAAAAGTTTGGAGCTGAGATGAAAGGATGGACCATGTAGAGACTGCCATATCCAGGGATCCACCCCATAATCAGCATCCAAACGCTGACACCATTGCATACACTAGCAAGATTTTATCGAAAGGACCCAGATGTAGCTGTCTCTTGTGAGACTAGGCCGGGGCCTAGCAAACACAGAAGTGGATGCTCACAGTCAGCTAATGGATGGATCACAGGGCTCCCAATGGAGGAGCTAGAGAAAGTACCCAAGGAGCTAAAGGGATCTGCAACCCTATAGGTGGAACAACATTATGAACTAACCAGTACCCCGGAACTCTTGACTCTAGCTGCATATGTATCAAAAGATGGCCTAGTCGGCCATCACTGGAAAGAGAGGCCCATTGGACACGCAAACTTTATATGCCCCAGTACAGGGGAACGCCAGGGCCAAAAAGGGGAAGTGGGTGGGTAGGGGAGTGAGGGTGGGTGGGTATAGGGGACTTTTGGTATAGCATTGGAAATGTAAATGAGCTAAATACCTAATAAAAAATGGAAAAAAAAAAGAAGTTCCAAATTAAAAAAAAAAAAAAGTTAATTCCTAACTGAAAGTTTGGAGTGTGCAACTGTTGAATCAACAAGATGTGTGAGAAGAGGCTGGGTAGGTATTGGACAGGGCTACTATGTTCTTTTGGCTATTAGACAGGACTGCATCTGTACAGAAAGGCAGCTGTGGAAGTGAAAATACAAAGCAAGGCTGATGGAAAAATGGTATGCAGTCAAGAAAGAATAAGACTGGTGGGGTTCAGCTAAAGCCAGCGGGGAAGTTCAATGCATGATCTGAAATGTCCATGGAATGTCAACTGCTGGGCCACTTACTAGGGCCACTTGCTGTCATATGCTGGTGTTCTTATAAGTGTTACTCTGCAACTTAGAACCCTTTTCACTAATTTCCTTTCCTCCTTCTGGTTCAGCTCTGGTGATACCTTTGAAGGACTGATCCCTACTTGACTAAGTTAAATTAGGCATCTTTGCAACGTGCCTCCTCAATTCTTAAGCTTCTTATTACTGAAACATATTTACTGAAATGACCTACGTATGTTCATCCGTTTGTCTCCTTGTTCTCTGTCTGTGGGTTCATTCACATTAAAGATTCTGTCCAGTTGTTATTGGATCTTTTTATAAATTGTTTATTTGAATGTGTCCCATAACCAGTACAATGTCTGGTCATAACATTCATCTTTGCTTTCAGAATAGGAAAAAGTGGAAAAATTAAGATTGGGCACCCACCTTGAAGCCACTCAAGTATTTGACAGGTTATCAGGAGTAACAGACCTCAGCTCTAACATTTTGTGACTCAGTGCAGACACTATGAGCCATGAGGCAATCCTTGATTACTGCCTGGTCTTACTCAGATCCTTACATTTGACCTACATATCACCCGCAAATGCACAGCCCAAAGCAGGACTTCAGAACAAAGGACAACGAAGTCTGTGTTTTGTTTGCTTGGAGACCTAGAAAAGAAGGCAATTTAATATAAATTTTCAAGGCTAAACGAGAAATTTTCTGTCTGTACTGCAAAGAGAAGAGGAGGTGAACCCAAAGTTGATTATAAAAAAATAAAAATACTGATAAGCTACAAGTGTTTATCTTGAAGATTCCTTTAGCAAGGTGCTACCAAAACTGTTCAGGATAGATACTTATCTACTGGAGTTGGTCTATGCTTAATCCTATATGAAGTCGAGTCAGAGAGCTAATGGCTTCTGTAAAATGCTACTTCTATTATTAAGATTCAGTCACTCTTCTGGTAAGAATACATCTCCACTGACCACATTCATCCCAGAGATGTTTGATTCCCAAAGTAAACTTGAAGACAACACATTACAATTGGGGTTTTCTCAAATGATCTCTCTAAGTTAGGCTACCTGGCTATGTCCCTGGTGATTGTGAATTACTTCCAATCTCTCAGAAACATAACAAATTTCTCCAGATAACATCACTTTGTCTCAGAATACAATGAGGAGAAGACTGCATTTCTTTGATGATTCTGCTGAAGATAAATGCAGACGTTCACTTGAGCAGGAGATTTTGTGATTGGTGGTCAGCATGGGGCTCGTTCCCAGACAGCTGGTCTTGTCTACACCTGGCTATCCTCAAACAGGGTCCATTAGGTTAGTTCCTTGGTAATTGTGCATTCACACACAAACTCCTTTATATTTTTATATCTTCATGTTTATCCAGCATCACTAAATGAACAAAATTCATCTCCTCTGAAGAAAGTGGAGAGAAATCTCTGAACATATGATATATAATAATGTGAATATTGTTAGTGTATTTACTTGGGGTGTGACTTACCTAGATATGGAAGCACTTGGAAATTCACTGCAGCTGAACCACTTCTATTAGTACAGCATTTCAAGGAGATCTGTTCTGAGTTGAGGCTGAGTGGTTTTTTTTTCTTCTTCTCCATTTAATTCTGTATTTAGATCTCTGAAAGAAACACACACACACACACACAAAAAACAAATCCAGACAAACTAAAACAGAAGCTAAGATGAATGCAGTTAAATTTCTTTTTTTGACCTTGTAGCTCTAGTGTGCACATAGCAAATATTCACTTGAAGAATAAACCCTCACAATGCAACCCCTCATTGAAGGATGGAGGGGAAAAAAGCCTGAGGCAAACATAATCAACTATTCTAAGAAAAATGTAAAATATGTATGCAGCCATGGGGAATTCCAGTATTTGAGTGGAAATCCGCACCTTCCAAACTGCAAGCTGCTGTTAGGGTTACAGTGTTCTGACCACTTAGGCTGAAAGTGAAAGAGGCATTAATTAAGTAATAACGATCAAGGTATGGGGCATTTCCTGGGGATTAATGACCAGCTGGGGGAGTTGATAGCCCTCAGTGCAGCCAAGGGCCATTAACCCCAGCTGGTCATCAATTCCTGGGCCCTGTGTTAAAGTCATTATTGCTATCATAAGCCAAAAATGAAAAGCAAATGGGTCTATGGATTACTTTTATGGATGATGCAGTTTCAATTGGTATCTACAGGGCATTCCCGGAGAATGAATGCCCTGCCCATGAGCCAATCAGGTGCTTCGACATTCCATTCTACTTAGGATGCTGCCTGGGAGGAACGGAGGGCGAATGAGGTAGGCAGCCAACGGTTGAAAAGTTTCAGGTCTCTGTTGACACTTGAGAGCTATTGAAACCATAAAGATCACATAGAGGAAAGTTCTGGGAAGGAAAGAAAATGTGCTGTGCAGTTAGGTGGGGGTATGTGTTTTGTGATGGGTGCCCCAGTTTAGTGCCTTTATTGTACAGTGGAAAAAAATCATTGTTTAGTAATGAGACTCCTATAAGACAGAAAGTGCCAGTTTGCAGCAGAAAAAAAAAGAAGACATGCAAGGATAATATACTCTATTGGAAAAATACATTAAAATAAATACAGAGGGATTGTCAGCCTCTGGTGATCAGGTTGGACAGATAGAGTATAATTATATTTGGTTTAAGAAGTGGCTTCTTCAGCCTTGGTCAATTTTGAAAGGCACATTAGAAAACATTGAAAACTGACTTTCCAGTTACTATGGATGGTAGCAAAGTGTGCTAAAACAAAACTCATTTTCAGTTGGTAATACATTCAATGCTGACTAATGAGATTTTCCAAACTCAGAACTTTAGTTCCTAGCCAAGTCATTTGGAAGTTGATTCAGACGGCAGTTGACCTGTGTTTATCACTCCTGTGTGCCCTCCCTTAGCAAAGATCTCAGATAAAGATAGGACAGTGGCTGCACATCTGGGAAGGTACAGGGTAAAAGAGAAAAACTTCATTACAATTATTTCATGGCAGGGTTTTCCAAAAACCATATCCAAATATACCTTTACCTAATTGTAATTGTAATGATTTACAGGTAAGTTTTCGAGTGTGTGTTTGTGTTTGTGTGTGTGTGTGTGTGTGTGTGTGTGTGTGTGTGTGTATACACGTGTTTATAAGTGGCTCTGTGTGTGCATGTTTTGGGGGAGGGAAGGTGCACATGTCTGGAGGTCAAAGTCAGCCTTGAAAGTCATTCCTCAGGTGACAACCACATTTTATTGAAACAGTTACTAACTGGTCTGGAGTTTCACAAGTAATATAGACTGGCTGGCCAGTGGGCATCAGGCATCCAGCAGTCTTTCTCCCAGGGTTGAGATTGCAAGTGTGTGCCACCATGCCTCGCTAGTTTCATGTGTGAACCAGGGATCAAAATTATGTGCTTATGTGGGCTAGGCAAACACTTTCCAAATGAGCTATCTCCCTGGCCTCTAGAGATAACCTTTTAAAAGTAGAATTAGGAAGTTCTAAGAAATTAAAAAAAAAGTGTGAGAGATGTTTATGAATTCTATAAAGAAACCCTTAAAATCGTATCTTTTAGTGGAAAGGAACTGTTTGCAGAGTGAAGCACAGGTAACGGCCATAGTGCACTAAATGTCCTGATATCTTCCTTACACTTGATTAGAGGAGAATATAACCCTAAGTTCAAGTGGCTAGCAAAACTTAATGTCAAGATAACAAAAGATCCCAAGTAAGTCAAATAGTAATGAAGAATTAATACCCATGACATCATCCTTCTGGACTGTGTTTATATCAGCACTGGTCCTTTTCATCCATGATGGCAAAGCATTCAAAAGAAAGGAGGTTCCTATTTTAGAATGGCATGGTTTCTTATTCAAAGCATGCACTGTAGTCTGGTTCCAGTTATGTTTATGTGCCTGCTCATTATGAGAAAGGATTCAGCCTATGGTGAGCCTTGATGGTTTAAAATTCTCCTTAATCTATCTCATTTTCTTCATCCTGTGTTCCTGGGTCATTAAGATTGATAAGAGAAAGTCATGAAGTAATCTGTTTGTGTTACCGGCCTAACTTCAGTAATATAATAAATGTGGGCAAAATAAATCATGTTGAGTTAATGGATCCTAACTTTTCAACTGACATCTTTTCTAAGACCTTGTTCACTCTCAGATTCACATCCAGAGGTGACTTCCAAATCTCCATTTTGTGGTCTCACCTCTCACTTCCACTTCAGTCTTCAATTCAAAGCATCCTTGCGTGTTTTCTATGTTGGGGTCTTGCCCAACAGAGTTACCGTTTTTTTTTTTTCTGTTGCATTCTCCTTACAGGAAGAAAAACATTTTTCATTCTCATTAGTGGTTTTTCTAGTGATTTGTTTATGTGGGTTTAATTACCTCCTCCAATTTGGTGTGTTTTTGTTTTGTATTGTTTTGTTTATTGTTGTGGTTTGTTTTTTTGTTTTGTTTTGTTTTGATAATGTGGGGTCATAGTCACCGAAGAATACAGTAAATAATAAAGATCATCACACAATATAAGAAGAAAGAAAGAGGAAACTAAAACCCTGTCTTATAACCCCAAATCTGTCACTCTAAGTTCTTCATGCGATCTGGACCTCAGCTTCTCAGAAGCATAATGGGGGGAATTCTCAAGAAGGAGTGATAACTTAAAGCTCAAATCTGGGGTTGAAATGGGTTATGTGATTAATTATAGGGATTTATGCGTATGTTCAAATATATAGTTTATCACTGGCATTATAGGATGGAATTGCTATCACTACATTCTATACGAGTGAAAGAGAATGAATATCTACATATGTATTTATTAAAGCCATGAATGTCTTCCTTGCATTGTTAGTTCCCATTTTCAGTGACCCAGAACTGCCTCTCTAGCGTCTCCTACTTGAATGAGGTCACACACTTTGTAATTATCTTCTTCCAAGTTATTTTATCCTTAAAATATTAATGTCCTGATCACTGTAAGTTGTACTTGAGGACAAGGGTCTGGCAGTCTAATTCACACAAAGGTGAGAGGTTCACATTATATATTCCTTTTCAGCAGACTTTGGGAAAGTATTATACATTCGGTGGGGATGTATTTTTTGACATGGAGTCTTTTTTTCCCACACCCCTCATGCCAGATCACAGAGGCATCTGTTCAGTTTACACACACCCATAGGCCAACTCAGGCTACTCAGGAGGGTGAGGATTGCACGCGTGTTGGAGATGTGTGTCAGGCACCATGACGGCAGGCTGACAGGGAGGTCTGTGGCTAGCTGTTCCACATACATCTGGAATATCCTGCGAATATCTAAAAGTATATAAATCTGCTTGGATTCCCAAGGGATGAACTAGATAACTTAGTAGGTATTTTTGTCTGTCTTTATTTCCTGAGATCTTTTCTACCAAAAAAAAAAATCATTTTTGGGTCTCACATGTTGGAACAATTATCCAAGAATATTTCATCCCTGAGAAAAATATAACCCTTGGGGTGCTGCCAAAGTCAGTGAGATCTATGGCAGCTTGCCTTCTGCATACAGACCTTGCACATTAACACTTTAGGGCTCTAGCAGAAAGCAGGGTTTCCTTTTTTTCCTGCTTCTTAACTTGTGAATGAGGGACACTGACGAGGGCCTCAAAGAGGACTCTTCATAGCACCTGAAGACATTTCTATTATAAAGTATGCTAAATGAGACCATTCTATTTTTAAGGTTGTCAGTCACATGCTAAAAACACCATTTAAAAAATATAACTGATACCATGAATAAAATATTTGAAAGCCACTTTTCAAAGACAAGAATATTTTGACATAGAACCCTAGTTGATCACTTTCCTATTTCCTCTACTTCCTGGACACCAAAAATAACTAAGTACTGTGTCCCTGCCTCTGCTGCTGTCAGGATTCCAGCCCATGGAATGAGATCAGGAACAATATAACAATCTTCTGCACTTCATCTATAAAATTGTCCCCACCTTTGACCCTTCATGACCTGCAAATTTTCCAGCAGCTGGAATATAGTCAACCCCATGGTGTGACATTAGTAGCCATGTAGTGAAGATGGCAGAAACTTATTCATCAATTCAAGTCCTATTCAACTAGTAACTCTCTCATCCAACTGTCACAAAGAGGAAGAGGCAACTCTTCACTAAGATACCGAAACAGAGACATCTGTCCATTAAGATGGCCCGCTTGACCTTAAGGAATACATTTAACATTGCATCAGCTTTTATGAAGGCATTGCATACATTGAACAGTTTTCTATTAACATGGCATGCTCTTTTGCTATATTAAAATTATGTCTGATGGAAAACTACACTATTAGATTGTGAGATTTTTTTTGTCCCCCTTTCACACCTGGCATATGGTATTTATTGTTTGCCGCTTCTGCCCAACCTTGCTGAAGCTCCCAGCAAAACCTCCTTGCCTCCTTCTATCCCCTCACCTGATTTTTCCTCTGAAGCTTTTCTCACTTTTCTCATGAGGCGCATCTGTTATTACCTAATTCAACTAGGATTGAGAATGGTCCCACTGTCTGTCAGGAGTCTGCCAGGACTTGGTTGAGATTGATAAACATGACAGGCCAAGCTCTTCTCTTCTTTAATGCATAGCATTTGGTAGATAGATATTAAACATCAAAATCCACATGTAAATTAATAGTAAATAAATGTATGTGGCCTACTACAAAAGAAATAAATCACAGAGACAATAGTGATGGAGTGGTGTAAAGAATTATCATAAAAGGTTGAGGGGACAACCATTCAGTTATGAGATAAGAGCAGCAACAACAAAATACAACAGACAAGTTTTAGGGGAGGAATTTAGCAGCTTGTTTAATGAAGTGGGCAGGACGGTTTTTTGAAGGCCAATGTAGCTGCAGCTGTGTGGATGGTGAGAAGATTGTACAGAAAAGACAAAATCAAAAGTGTAGACGCAGTGCCACGGGGGTCAAATGTTAGGAGAAGGGGCTATGATTTTAATGGGATGTGCCACGAAAACAGATAACAAAATTTTAAGCAGGAAAGTGAAGCTGTTCAATTAACGGTTTATCCTAGCTTTTATTAGAAGCATCGATGGCTCAAAGCTTGGGATTGGAAAGTTGATGTTCTGGAAAGAAGTGTTATATCTGTTCAGAAAAAACATGATGTTCATTTGTACTTAAGAAGAGGTAGTGATTCAAAGATAGGAATATATTTGTAGCATGATATCAGATGTGTGAGTGACATAGAAGTTGAGATGCTGAACGGTGAGATACAGGTGCCTGAAGCAGAGAAGGGCTCTGTACTTTAAATATTAATGTAAGAGTTACGTTAGTCTAACACATTTTAGCCATGGAAAAAAGTAAAAGACCCAAGGCCTTTATTTAGGTTCACAGTGTGCTTCTTGAATCAATAAATTCTTTTATAAGGATCAATAAAATCTTATGGCAAAAACAGAACACTAGAATGCCACTCAAACATGGTTATAAAGTAGACAATTCACTCAACAACACACAGCAGTGGAAATATATTTCCAGGTGTTTTTCAGGCATAGTGATAGGCCATATGAAGCCAGTTCTTCCCCTTTCAGACTCTATAACTAAGATGAAAAAACTCTTGGATAAGGTTCTCCTGGTTTGTAAATTTTCATGCTACTAGATTACCTGGTTTCTCTCCCTGCCTCTCAGAAGTGCACTTAAATAAGACGTGAGGTTCACACAAACCTATATAGTTATTTGAAGGATCATTTTATGATAACTTTTTGTTTAACTTGCTACTTCTGCTCCTCATTGCCTGGCTGCTTTGAGACTATAATTTTCAGTTTTGAGGTCCTAATTGAAATTACAAACATAAACACAAATGTACATAATCCACAAGTGTACAAGATCAAGGAACTTTGACAAAACCCGCATATCCGTGTAGCCAGCCATGCTATGTATACATAGTCTGTGTTAGACTTAATCAGATCCCTGACTTTTGTCCTCCAGCTTTTCCTAGATGGGATTGTTCATGTGACCCTCCGGATCCCCAGAAGTAGTACTGCCAGCCACTTGAAGCTCAGTTGCGTAGACTGTTAAACACCAGCTTCCAGAGTGCCCAGGCCTTATTGTATGTACACTTCTTAGAATATAGTCTTTCAGTATCTGCAACATGTGCATGGGTACTCTTCATCCACTCCTGGTACTTACTCATCTTCGGTTCTGCATCAATTGGAGAGATAGAATCCTGGGTTTGAGAGTCACCATGACTCTTTAGCACCCTCTCTTCCTCTCTTCACTGTCAGCTAAGCAGTGCAGTGCATTCCTATGGTCCTACAACTTGGGATGCTGAGGCAGATGTATTCCCATGAATTTGAGGTTAGCCTGGTGTGTATAGCAGGACCCTGTCTCAAAACCAAAGGTAAAGTTCCTCTAAAGGGACTGTTTTACACAATCTCACGCTCAGCATCCTCTATGTTCTTTTTGTTAATGGAGAATCATTATTATGGTGGGAGAAGGATTAGCTATAAAAGGCAACAAGGGTCACCAGGAAGGTTCTCATTGGACACTGACAGCCACCACCCTAATCTGAGATATATGAGCGCCACTCCCTACTGAAGTTAACTCAGCCTCATCGCTAGTCAAGAGTGATCTGAGGAGACTCCCTGCTGGGTAATGTTTCACTGGAGTGCACTTTTAGGTGTTGGGTTTATTGATGGTGGATAGCTCTGCATCACCGTGGGGGCATGCTGAGACAGACACCCAGTGAAGGAGTTGGCCTGGCTATAATGTGAATCAAGCTCTCTTTCCTTCTCCAGGCAATTAGAAAGCAGGGATGCATGCTTTGAGCCAGTGTTCGCACAGGCGATTCTTCTGCTATTAGCGGAGCAGATTGACTCCATTTTGATCATCCTGCCCTCGTCTGCTTGGCAATCGCAGTGTGACGTCCATATGCTCTATTGTTCCCGTCAGCAGGGCGCTAACGGTTCTTTTTGCTGCTGCTCTCACTTCAGTGGGGGATGTTTTTTTAGCCCCCTTTTCAATGTTGCCAACACATACATATATATTTTTAAAACATAGCACTTATTCTGGAGCTGCAGAAGGTGTGAGAGCTGTGTCCTCTAGCCATGCTCCTGCATTTACATTCAGACTCTGCTTCCTGCCTTTAAATGCAGTGTAGATTGGTTTTCCAAAGAGGTACAGATCACCAGCAAGTGGCAGTAGCCTGGCTTAAAGACAGGCTGCACTTACACTTCAGAGGCGGTGACTGCCTGGAACTGGGAAAGGGTTGCAGCCAAGCGGAATTTATTAGCGGGATCTATAGAATGTGTTAGAAGAGCTACAGTGGTGTGAGCCGGCAGGCACACAGGTTGGCCCACCATCACACGAAGTCAAACAGGCCAACTGCTCAGGACATTCAGACTGGCATGCCTTCTCAGCATTTCTTTATGTCTTCCAATAGAGAAACACAAATGGAACAAATTTTCAACCCTGGGGAGTTGGCCTTCTTGTGTGCCCCTCCTCCCTCCCTTGGAGCTTCCTGCCATGTTCTGGGCCTCCATGCCCCAGCCTTTTTTCCCCAGATGGTGTTAAGGAAGCAATTGCTTCTTTAGTGCTTCCAGCTGATCCCCTTCTCACCAGTACCTGGATTTCCAGTGGTGCATTTTTTATTTATTTATTTTTATTTTTTAAATCGGAGGAGACTTTTCTCAGTTCTCCACAGGAGGATCTGAAACTCCATCTTCAATGAGAGGGCTGTGGAATTTGTCTTCTTTACAAGAACTAATCAATGTAAAGTGTGGGCTCCACTACACCTGCTCCCGAGAAGTCCCCACAGGAAGAGAAAAAGATCATTTCTCCTTCTGTAGGCAGGAGTACTCAAAATTCACGTCAGCATGTTGATTTAGTTTTTTTCAGATGAATTTTTAGGGGTGAAGTTAGCCTGATAGAGAGTCACCCAAATGCCCCAGGGACAGTATGGTGTGTCAGAGGATGGCTTTTGCAAACAGAACCACATGTGGTCAGGTGGTAGCACCATCTTCCCTGGCTTTTGTAGTCTTCTGGATCCAGCCTCAGTCTCCCTCTCAGTGAGTGGGGATAGAGACCCAGAGAGTAGCTGAGACATTTGGAGGTAGATGAGAGAACAACCTGGCCTTGAGGTGAAAAGTCTTCCCCTGGGATGGCATTTATATTTTCTTATTGTAATTTCTGTCACAAAGAAGATCTTCCATTTTTGACAATTTCAGGACAAATAGACTTATAACTTATTTTTACACAGGCATTTTCCCATCGATCATACTTTTTGACAGCTAGTAGGCAGGATTCGCTATTCTAACACCTTAGCTTAGAGAAGTGGTCAGGATAAGCTGTACTCTGTATGTACCTTTGCCTCTCTTGCCCTCCAATCTTCAACATTAGGATCAAATGAGGTAATGTTTTAAAATACCTGGGAATCAGCTTGAATGGGTGACTGGTTAAGCAATTGAACTGACTTCATATTCTTTCAATTTTCATCCACATTCAATCGTATTTTTCAATATCAAACTCTCAAAAGTAACATAAACTTTCTCATTTCTACAACAGGGGGATTGTAATTATCTTCACTTATTTTGAAACAGCTGCTGCTATTGTTGACAGACCACTTAATTGTGATAAGATTTTTTTCTCCACCTTTTCATAATATAGTAGGATTTATCTATAGATAGACAAGCTCATGAGAGCAGATTAAAACACAATCCCAGTGATGTCTGGATTCCCCTTGGTAGATGGCTCTCAGTTGCATGAATATTCAGGACAATCCCGAAGAGTCCATTAAAAACAGAGTGGAACTCTACCTGTTTATAGATTACTTCTCTGTGTAATCACACTATGTTTCAGCAACTAATAGGGACAAAACTTCTTTAACAAAAACAACTGACTTTCCATAACATGAATTAAGGGAGAAATTAAGGTCAATTCTGTTTCAAATAACTGTCTCAAAAGGAAAAAAAAATCTCTTCATTAATCAAAAGCATCCTAATGCATTCTCCCGATTAATCCAGGTATACAGAAGCGCCCAACACTTGTAACCAATCTCTGCCTGCTCTAATGGATATTGGGAACCTTTATTGATTTGGGAAATTTGCTTCTTCTAAGGTCAATAATGATAAATGAGTCATGTCCTGCATGAAGTGACTTGGTACTGCGAATTAAATGATTGTAATTATCTGTAGTTATTCTGTAACCGCTGCTGTTACGGCTGCTGACAGAACATCCATGTAATTGAAATGGGAATTTTTTTTTCTATGCTGTTTAATTTGGGCAAATTTTATCTGCATGTGGAAAAGGTAGTAGCTGTGGTTTAAAAGGCAGATACAGCAGTAGTAGACACCTTCGCTTGAGCCACTGTCCTCATCCATGGCACCTCCACCTTTCACACTGTGTTGATATTGAGCAAAGTTGGTCAACCAAATGTGATACCTGGGTAACTGGAAGAGGAGCAGAGCTACACTGGCAACACTTAGGCCCTTTTTGCTGGGCTAAACAAGGCTCAGAAATGTTAATCACCCAGAGTGTTTGCTTGACCACCCTATTAGGGTATCTGTTTATAAGTGATGGTTCACCCTGTGGTGTTAAGCAGTCATCAGGGATGAGAAAACCATGTCTGCCCATAGGCTCTTGCTGTGCTTCCATCTGCACTACCTCTTGAATGGTTATCTACATACAGAGCCCGTGGTGGCTCTGTCTCCACATTTAGCACTTCCAAGTGGAAGGCAATTGCAGAGGAGATAGAACTCTCAGCTAGATGCCAGCACCCATGCCCTTGATGACAAGCAGAGCTTTAACTTCAGGTAAGATCCTTCCAGAACAGTGGTTCTCAACCTTCCTTATGCCGCAATCCTCTTCATGTCATGGTAACTGCCATCCATACAACTATTTATATTGCTACATCATAACTTATTTTGCTAGTGCTATGGATCATAATGTAGATATCTAGGTTTCCAGTGGTCATGGGAGACCCCTGTGAAAGGGTAGTTTGACCTCCGCAGAGGGTTATGACCTGCAGATTGAGAACCACTCATTTAAAGGCTAGCCTGCATAGGGCTTAAGGGAGGTGGAGCTATTTCACTCTCTTCAGTGATTAACATATATTTTCTAGTCCCATGTGTCCATATGACATAGCTCCTGTTTTACAGGTAGTCAGCAGAGCCATGAGTGTAGTCCAACACAAAGTCATACATGTATTTAAACATAGATTTTTCTATTAAGATTTTCCTTTTCTTATTACTCAGTTGTGTGGTTCTTGAGTAGAATCTTTGTAGATGAAGTTGTTTCACAATATCGAAAGTTTGAATATATGTGGGAGAACCAGCAGGTTGCATCAATATGTGTAGGGTAAATACTCTTGAAAAAAATCTTCTGATACATATACAGGGGAACACCAGGAGAGTGGGTGGGTAGGGGATTAGGGGGAGGAGGGTATGGGGGACTTTTGGGATAGCATTGGAAATGTAAATGAAGAAAATACCTAATTTTTAAAAAAAATCAGGAAGCCAAGGCAGTCAGTTGGGGAGAATATTTCAAAATGTCCTGGTGTTATACTCTATCACACAAAAGTAAGTGTACAAAATAACCTTTAATGTTTCCAGGTGCTCTAAGTTTGAATGCCAATGCATCTTCACCTCTTCATGGTGAACCACATCGAACAGTAACTGATGACGGTGACTATTGGTTTGTTACACAGAAAATAAAAATAGCTACACGCAACCTTGAAGTAATGAAAAACACAGCTCATTAGAAAGGAAATGAGAGAGAATGAAGAGCTCGATGGGTAAGGAAAACCTAAGATATGCCAGGAGATGCAAGGCGAAGGATCATTGTTTAGGGTATACATCTGAACTAAGCACAAGAAACTTGCACTTCCAGACAATAGAAGACTGTAACAGCTTGACCTCAGATGGTGGGGAAAAGGGAGGAAACAGGCAAATAGAGAGTGAGTTTTGAAGTCACGGAAGAGTCAGAGTTAGCTGTTTGCTAGAACTGTGCGAAGAATTTTATTCAAGTTGCATAAGAGAAAGCAGAGGAACAGGTCACTAATGTCATCTCTCCCTACGATATTGACTGAGACTTGTCCTGCTTTGAGAAGAGAGGTAATAGTAGGTAGAATCAGACAGACCACTTTGGACAAGATATTCCTTACCATTAAGAGTCTTGAATAATAAAGAAGAAAAGGAAGAGGTTAGTATTGTCAGACAAGAGATTCTCTAATTCCCTGCCTCATTTGCTATCACTCTTCATACCTTTCCTAACCTCTTTAAATTAGGGATCTCCATTTAATTAAGAGCCATTGCCATTTGTTTTATGGTTCTCAGGATTTTTATTCATATGTTTCTTATTTGCCATATTAGTCTGAGATGCCACAAACTGGGGATTTTTATCTCTCCAAGGTTAGGAAAGGGTCATGTTACTTATTATCGCCAGCTTACATGTGCTGATGAAATAAAGTAAAAGACTCTAAAAGATTTGGAGTCACCCTTCAGGACTCTGGCTTCCTCTGCTGACCCTATTGCTACAGATGTGTTCAGTACAGAAGTCAGCTGGGGTCTCTACTCGCTCAGCCCCAGACAAGATACAGTGGCACTGCAGAGGCAGGGAAATGGGAACAGACACTGGGGAGGAAAGCAGCACTTCAGGACAGGGCCCCTGCTCCCCACTCCATCTCTCAGCAGGTAACCTGTTGAGCTCCCTGACAAGGCCTCAAAGCCATCAAAACTGATGAACTCATAGCAGGTGTTCACACTTGTAGCCGTCTAATTTTGGTTTAAATCCCCCCCCCCATCCCGTCCCGAGAGAAGGCATTTGTAGAAAAATTGGGGAAAGTGAGAGCATTGGGGTATAAATTCTGGAATCAGAGGTTGGGCTAGAGGCCAAAATCCTTAGCAGGATTAGCTCCACCCTGAAATAGGAGAACATCAAGAAGAGACTTAGTCCACTATGGTTTATAGATAAGCCATGTGGAGGGTTCAGGTCAAAAAGTGAGCCTGGTAAGAAAGAAGAGAATTAGCACTAATGGAGTGTTTTTTCCGTTTTCTACACATGAACTCTCAATTGCAGCCTTACTCCAACATCTGTTTGCCAGATAATGTGCACAGCTGCATGCGGGTCATTGTTTGTCTACAAACAGAATATTACATACTGAATGTTGTGCATTTTGGATGAATTAAAAGGAAATCTGTTGGAGAGAAGAGGAGGCAAATGCAGTTATCCCTGAATTCCAGCTTGACTTTATTAGAGTTTTTCTTTGAGTGCCCATTCCTCACTGCAGACTATGAAATTTACTTGAGAAAAAAGAACAGTGGAATGGGCATTAGGGGAGCCAACTCACCCACTTGCCAGACTGTATGCTCTTCATTATTTTTTATTGTAACCCAATACAAGAGTCATTGTGTCCTTTGCATGCACACAAGTCTGCAAGCATGGCAAAGCAGTTTGAAGATGGTGGGCAGAATGGGGGTCTCTGGGGTCGTGGTAAAGATCAGTCTAGGGCAAGGAACTGGAGCTGAGCAGAAGCAAAAACTATTCACTGTCTCCCTGGCTTGTTGCTACTCACTTAGACAGCAGGGACTTGGCTTGCTCGCTGTTACTTTAGTTCTTTTTCTTCCCCAAACCACATGAGCATCTCACCCATTCATTTTTTTTTTATTCGTGCTTTCCACAACTTAAACCTCTGACCCTAAAAAGGCACTTCAACTGAAAATACTATTGGTTAGCTAAATTGATATAGTGTCAAACTCTCTTCAACATATGTGTATTTATATGCACAGATAAACTCTCTGCCTTAACCAGAGATGCATCTATTTCCAGTGATCATTGGTGACTGTATTAATTCATGAGCGACCGCACAAGGTGCAGAGAACAATAGAAATGATTGCTAGCCTAAACAGGGCAGTCATGTAATTCCCTCTAAGGCTCAAAGAATATTGCAGAAGAAGGGGTAGAAAGATGGTAAAAGCCCCAAGATAGTGAGAAGGGCTACAGCATGCCAACTTTTGGGCAAGACACAGCCAATGAAGAGTCAAACACATTAACTGAACATGTGGGGTTTTCAAAAGAATTAGCCTGTCAATAGTGAGATGTGGAACAGGGAAGAGTTCAGGAGAGGCCAACTTTCAACTGGTGGTCTAGGTTTCTATTGATATATTTAGGGATGGAGGTTCATGACTTCAGCAGTGTGTTCACTGGTGACCCCAACCAGTCTTCAACCAACAGTTTCAATGCAATGGTGACAAAGATAAGCCCTGATAAAAGTCAATGTCTCACAACCTAAATCATCAATCTGGGCAAGAAAATGGCAGAGACATTGAATGTTAAACAGCATTTGATAAGGATCATAGGGAATTTGTAATAAGAATAGATTACATACATGTATGATATTATCAAAGAACAAAATTAGCCGATAACTAAAAAAATTAACAATTAAAAGGAAAAGCAATTTTAACTTCTAGAGACCTTCAAACATTAAGTTTTGTATCTCAATATCAGTTTGTAGCCACTCTCTCTCTCTCTCTCTCTCTCTCTCTCTCTCTCTCTCTCTCTCTCTCTCTCGTGTGCATGTGTGTGTATGTCTGTGACATGTACATTTGCGAAGCCAAAGGAGGATATCAGTTGTCTAGTTAGTCTCTCCCTTTATCCTTTTATCCCTTTATCCCTTTATCATCCTTTGTCTTACTTCCTTTAAGACAGGGTTTCTCACTGAACCTGAGCTAGGTGAACCGTCATCCCTGGATAGATTTTTGTCTCTGTGCCCCCACACTCCCTAGTCCTAAGATGTAAGTCCAGGCCCACATCTGTCATACCTTTTCTATGTGCTTTCTGAGGAATCCTGACTGTGTTCTTACTGCGCTATCTCAACTTCTGTAGTCCTTTTAACACTCTCATTTTATTTTACCTTGTATATTGATGTGTTTTGCCCACATAAATGTATGAGAACCATATGGCAGGTGCCTGAACAGGTTAGAAGAAGGCATCAGATTCCTTTGAAGTGGGGCTACCAATGATAATGGGCTGTCACGCGTATGTTGGTAATTAAACCTAGCTCTTCTGAAAGAGAAGCAAGTACTCTTAACCACTTAGCCATCGCCACAACCCCTTTAAGTTTTTACTTACAAAATATTCACAAATCATACCACAGCTAGTTATAAGATACTATTTAAAAGCTTGACATCTGGGAAGTCTGTGGATCTTTCTAATGATATCATCAGATCATTAATGACAACAACCCAGCAATAGTGACTCCCACGGTCATCACATTTTCTAAGTTGGAATTCTTCTTTAAGGAATTGGAGTGCAGGCTAGAATCATCACTAGTAAGACTAGCCAATGGACATGATAATTATACATGTGATTTAAAAACAAATACTGCCCCCCCCCAAAGAGCCGGGCATGGTGGAATCCCAGCACTTGGGAGGCAGAGGCAGGTGGGTTTCTGAGTTCGAGGCCAGCCTGGTCTACAAAGTGAGTTCCAGGACAGCCCGGGCTTCACAGAGAAACCCTGTCTCAAAACAACAACAACAACAAAACAAAACAAAACAAAACACCCAAAACGAAAACGAAAACAAAAACAAAAACAAATACTGCTACCAGCTCTTCCTCTCTTGAGCACAGGAAGAGAATTACTGAGATAAGTTATCTTTAACAAAGCACAAATTAAGGTGGTTAAGTTTTGAAACTAGACATATTGGATGCAGATTTGACAACAGCTCTGTCTATTCCTTCCCATACCAAAATGGAATCTTTAGTGAAAAAACAAAAGCAAAAAACAAAAAACCAAAAACCAAAAACAACCTATTGCGTCTCCACCCAGCAATAAAATGTGTGCATAAAGTGAAAAATGCATTATTTACCCCATGTGTACATACTACATCATCATACCACTGAGAATGTTTCTCTAATGATAGAACATATGGAGTCATATATAATGAACTGTAATGAGAAACATTAAAAATATAGATGGCTTTAATTTTATTTATTTAATTAACTAAAAACTTCTATAAGGATGTTTCACAAGACTCGAATGGGTTGCAGCTAATCCCCCCTGTGGAGTACAGTCTGTGTGTGAATACAAAGTTCATACTGGCCTAAGAAGGAAGTGATCCTCTGGTAGTACTATGTCCAATTTTCTGAGGAACCGCCAGACTGATTTCCAGAGTGGTTGTACAAGCCTGCAATCCCACCAACAATGGAGGAGTGTACCTCTTTCTCCACATCCACGCCAGCATCTGCTGTCGCCTGAATTTTTGATCTTAGCCATTCTGACTGGTGTGAGGTGGAATCTCAGGGTTGTTTTGATTTGCATTTCCCTGATGATTAAGGATGTTGAACAGTTTTTCAGGTGCTTCTCTGCCATTCGGTATTCCTCAGGTGAGAATTCTTTGTTTAGTTCTGAGCCCGGGGCCTAGCAAACACAGAAGTGGATGCTCACAGTCAGCTAATGGATGGATCACAGGGCTCCCAATGGAGGAGCTAGAGAAAGTAGCCAAGGAGCTAAAGGGATCTGCAACCCTATAGGTGGAACAACATTATGATCTAACCAGTACCCCGGAGCTCTTGACTCTAGCTGCATATGTATCAAAAGATGGCCTAGTTGGCCATCACTGGAAAGAGAAGCCCATTGGACACGCAAACTTTATATGCCCCAGTACAGGGGAACGCCAGGGCCAAAAAGGGGGAGTGGGTGGGTAGGGGAGTGGGGGTGGGTGGGTATGGGGGACTTTTGGTATAGCATTGGAAATGTAAATGAGCTAAATACCTAATAAAAAATGGAAAAAAAAAAGAAGGAAGTGATCTAGGTAGTCAAAATGAAAGCTATTCCAAAGTACAACAAACTCTTTCCTGTACTACCATGTGGAGTGTGAACCCATTCCACCTAACACGTCTACCTTTTTGCTGTAGTACTGGAAAGTTTCCCTGGGGTGTTTTATTATGTTTATGCTAGCCAGGAATATTTCCCCCATTATACATTATATTTTATACAATATAACTTATCTTTTTAAAAATATTATTTAATTTTTAATTATATACATATGTGTGTGCATGGGAGCCGTGTACACATGTGGGCAAATGCCTGAGGAGTCTTAAATAGAACATCAGATGCCTTGGAGTTTGAGTTACAGTTGGTTGTGAGAACCTGGCATGTGTTCTGGGTACCTAAAGCCTAAGCCAAGTCCTTATGAGCCACTGACGTGGGTGCTTGGATCCTAGGCCAGGTCCTTGGCTAGAAGAATATGAATGCTTGGTTCTTTACTGCTGAGTTATCTCCTCAGCCCCTGTATCCCAGTCTTAAGTTTGAAAGCACCACTCTCTGAAAACATGGGCGAGTTCACAGAGAAGAGCTTATTTTGCCTAATGACATCCACCCCCAGCTACAGGCTGCAACACTTCCGATACCCACGTCTCAGCTTAAAACTCAGAACAAGATCCTCATTTTCTGTTAGGATAATTTTATATAACCCTGGTTACATTTCAATTTATGGAAATAATTAGAGCAAAGCAGATCACCGGAAAGTTTAATTAGCTAGGCATAGTTTTGAATGAAAGTTTATTTTCTGTGGAAATTGTCAAAGGCTAGCTATTTGGCTCTGCAGCGTAAAGTGATGTGCAGAGTGGCAGCAGAATGGCAGGAGGCCATCTCTAGAGTCACCAGTGTTCACCAGCACAGAGCTGAGGAAGCTAAGTGGTCCAAGGGAGGGTGGTTCAGGCAAACTCAGACTCCGGGCACTGAGACGCAGAGTGACACCTCTGCTCCTCCTTTTCATCTTAGGCTGTTTTATTTCCATTAAAGAGGTCTTTTCCCACTTGAGCAGTTCTTGTTTGATTTTTAAAAATCAATCATTTTTATACTGTTTGTGATACGTAAGCTGACTTTTTCATTTTAACTATTGTGTTTAACATTTCTCATGCACATATTACAGAGATTTTCACAAATACTGTGTACATGGTATGTACCCTTTATACTTACTTTTCATTCACAGTGGCTTTGGCAAGTCTCGTACTAAGAATATCTTTATACTTTTAATTTCCAGTGACAATTCAGATGAAGGTAGGAAATTAAGCTGTATCTTCAAGACTTGTCCCAAATCTCTCCTCTATCAATAAGTTTTCTTACACACCAAGCCACTTCACCTGTCCCCCATCTATTACAAAATTGGTTCTATGCAGCCTTAAATTAAACTATATACACTTGTATCACTGTTATAGTTCAGGAGGTTTCTATCTTTATTTTGCATTTACCAAAATGTTTGAGGTTATTAACTATACTAGATGATTCATAATTCTTGTTGTGATCATTAATGTAGTATACTACATTATTAAGACCACAGCATTTTTAAACTTGCTCATGTGTAGTGAAAGTATGTCTTTTTTCCTCCATTACAGTATTTCTGGGCCCATGTGGCCTCTAACACACATTTTCTATGACATTTCTCTCTGTCTTAATTGAGAACAGTGATTCTAATATAGATAGCAAGAATAAGACCATCAAAAATTCATGATAAATCAAAATTTTGTATAATAAGTAGGAATCCTTCAAACATGGAATTTAGTGGATTTTTACAGATAAATCATAAAATTTCATCTCACCCTGAATGTGTTAAGTTCAAATAAGTCCAATAAATTCTTGCAAATTCAAAGAAATCCAATAAACTGTTACTGCAGGAATAACCAGAAATGTTTATTTACATTCAAATGAAATATATGAGCTTTTAACTTTATAATTTTACCCTGTAAATTTTTCTACAGCTCTCCTATAATTGGTGACATAAAGATCCATTGCTACATAGGTGTAAACAATAAAATTTATAGTCCTGGATGCACAAAAAATGCCTATACTTTGTTATCTGAAGACCAATATTAAACTGTGGAAAGTGGTTGATACTAATTTCATATTGACATTAATGACAATGATGAAGCATATGAGGTCATGTTACAACTGGTACCACCTCATCAAGCCTGAGAACACAGACAGGAGGAAGTCTCCACAAAGCACACAGTGAGTGGGCTGGGTTAGTATGGTGTTAGATGCTGTGTCTTCTGTTGGTAGGCTGAAGAGCCATATCTCCTGTCCTCTGAATTCCTGACCCAAAATTGTTCTTCCCATCAGGAAGTCTTAAGAAGGATTCTGAATATCCTCCATGTGAGTTTTCTTTGTCTCTGAAAGTTCTCCATGCTTATAGTGGAACATGATCATTATTGCCATAGAACTTTGAGAAGCTTCAAATGAAATAAATAAAATACATTGCAACGTGACTTGAGTGACCTTATCATGCCAAGCATTTTGTTGGAATCACTATGTCATTCATTTAGTATGGGAAATTTGGGGTCTCAACAACTATCCTTAGTCTATTCTATTTCAGTTGAGCAAGTCATTATGAATTTTTTTACTAAAATGTTACTGAATTCTGTACTTGTACACTTGTATTTTGTAAATGGGTAGACTTTGGTATGTAAGCAACTGCAAGCTGCTTAGATAAGAGCAGGACAAATGGCAGAGAAAGTAACTATGAAAAAGCTTATTTTTAGACTTAAAATTTAAGCACTGGAAAACTAGTTTCTGGTTTCAAAACTGGGAGCCCAAGAAAGCTGGGTCGTTTGATCCATATTTTACAGAAGCTTAATAGCAAAGGGAAGCTTTCAGTTTCTTTCTCCCAACCATGTTAGGACAAAATCTTCCACTTGAAGTTGTCATAAACTCATTGTGGTACACTCTATCTTTTGATATTCACATTGTTTCTAAAGAGAAGAGTTTCTTAGGCATACTGCAAGAGCATGCTTCTTAAAAGTCAGTCAGATCATTTGTACTGACTCCAAATTCTAAAAGTATCAAAATGAAATAAGGCTGGATATAAATAAATATATCTGGAGAAAAGCAAAATGCTTTCTTCTATTTTCTTGATTCTTATTTAATCTTGTCATGCATGTGTGTCTTTTGCATTACATCTGAAATCATTTTGAAAAGGAGTCTAAGCAAAGAGAAAATTTTAAAACTCAAGTATAAGACTCAGGACAGGAGTTCTAACTTTGTTCAACTGTTCATATTCTTATTTGTCTATAAAATTAAAGGTTTCATGTCTATAATATTATAAACTCTATTTGTAGGCTAGAAGCCAGATTTTTAATAAAAACTTGAACTTCTATCTGTGAGAACACATCAATATATGTGGAATAGAAACTTCCCAGCACCACATTGAGATTGAAATTCATTATAAAAGCAATTTTAAAAGTCCATTTATTTTTTATGTATACGTGTGCATGCATATGGATATGTATAAAGGTGCATCTATGCATGGTGCACATATGAAGTTCTGAGGACAACTTTTGGGAATCAGTTCTATCTCTTTTTACCATATTGATCTCAGGAATTGAACTTGGGTTGTCAGGTTTGGCAACAAGCACCTTTATCTACTGAACCATGTCACTGTCCCCGGTCAATCTTTTCAGCCCTTGTTAGTCCAAGATCTAATTTCATCTTAAGAATATGTAGATTTATTTATTTATTTATTTATTTATTTATTTATTTCAGACAGAACTTTATATTTGCAGCAGTAGGAACAATGCGCCTTATTGTGTGAAATGATAGTCCATGTTTAACTAGGAGATATACACGAAGGATAATTGTGATGGGCTGTAAATCAGTTGGTAGAGTGTTGACCTAGCATGCAGGAATCTCTGGGTTCCATCTCCAATGCTACAAAAAACTTTGACATCATGTTGCACGTGTGTAATCCTGGAACTGTATAAATGGAGAGAAGAGGATCAGAAGTTTAAGGTCATCTTGGACTACAGAAAAGAGATATATAATATCCTCCCTGTAAATCAATACATAAACAAATGAGCCATAATAAATAAAGAGTTTTATTATGTTCCAATGTGGAAACTAATTTTCCAAAGACTAATTACATTTTTAATTAATTTGGTTCTGTTCCATACACACAAACAAGGTTTCTCTTAAATTTTAGTTCCTTTAAAATTGATGTGAAACATAAAACAGTGAGGCTAGATGAGAAAGCTCATAGTGTAAGTGGCAAACATTGACAGTAAATCTCTACGGAGTTTTAATGTCAGAAAGGGATACAGGGGAACTAGATTAAGAGAATTAAGTGGGAAGGTGGATGGGTGGGCAGGGTAAAGGAGGTGAGATGGAGGGGATAACTAACACTAAGGCTATTTGAAAGGCCATATGCAAACCTACTATTGTCGAAGTCCCTAAAATACATACATACATAATTGAGGAGACAATGCTCCAACTGGACATCCCATGCAACCAAGTAAAAACCTTCAGTGTCAGGAATGTTTTTCCTCTTGTTAAGCTGTTGGATAAAAGGGTCTCATAGCTCTTGGTTGCTCTTCATGGTAAGGCTCTACCACTGGATATACACTTTACTTTTGCAATGAGCATGAAGAATCAAGCTGCTACCAAGTAGAAGCTTCTCCCCTACTGATTAGACTTCGTGATGGTAGAAAGTATCCTTCATACTATCAGAAGTGAAAGATAATTACAAGTATCTCCCAACTAATAATTCCGTGTCCCAGAGCAAGAACTTATCTACAGAATATGTTGTCACAGTAGTGTCTGAAATGTCATAAAATGAACCAGCCACCACTTACTTGGATTTAAGGCCCCCGCCATGAAAGGAGCCTACCTGTGACATTGCTAAAGTAACCAAACCTGAAACTATATAGGCCAAGTCACTAGGGGAAATCTGATCACTATTATTTTGCTGAAGAAACATAGCAATAAATTGACTCCTAATGACATACTGCTGTACCTATATATAAGAGCACCACTCAACGCTCATACAAGAAGCTTCTTCATTATGTAGATGGTATTTATTTACAAAAAGATCCACAACTGGTCAATGTGCATAAGATTGAGACTTTGAAACACTGAGTCCTAAGTGAAATATCTTAATTAAACCCTCTCCTCAGGGCTCAGAGTTCTACACAGAATAGGAATAAGAAAGATTGTAAGAGCCAGAGGTGGTCCCCCACACATAGATACAAAAGGGAGGGAGGAGAGGGCAGATGTGGGATGGAGGTTTGTGGAGGGGTAAACAGGAAGTGGGACATCATTTGAGATGTAAACAAATGGAATGATGAATAAAAAAAAAAAGGAATAGTGTCCTATGAGCCATCAACCATTCATGAAAAACAAAATTAAAAAAAAAAAAAAACAAAAAAACAAGAGCCAGAGATGGTTAATGATCCCAAAGAAACACTGTCTTCTACACACAACAGGGATGATGCACATAGGAACTCACAGAGACTGTGACAGCATGCATAAGATGCACATAGGTTCAAAAGAGACAAAATCCCAAACTTGATCAGGGAAAGTGGACACAAAGTCCCACCCTAACTAAGAAGTTATTTACAATCTAAGGCACTCCCTCTGAGTTCTGAGATTCTCCTACTTCCCAGGTCTCTGGTAAATTCTAGAGGGTGCCCACCCTCTACCTCCTGAGGTTGTCTGCTTATAGTAACAAATTATATTAAAAATATAATAGAAGCTATAGTACTGTCACCTATGGTACTGTTATAGAACTGATAAACATAAAAATGGAAAACAGGGAGAGAGAGCCTGATATAGATTACTGCCTTTAAATGCAAGTGAAGTGATTTTAGCACCTGTATCTTCTGATGTGTGCTGTGATAAAGGACATTATATGCTATGCATGTGTATTTACTTAGACATATAGTCTATGTGCTTGCACTTTGCATTACAGATTGAAGGTACCATGTAAAGACAATGCACTAGTCCTGTGTGCATTTTGACTTCAGCCATCATAGAATCTCAATACCCGATGGACTGTGCATCAAGTAGAGCAGAGGAGCCAGTTATTACAGTACAGTGATGTAATTTGCTGGTTGGGAACAACCACATCTCTCCCACAAAAATAAAATCATTATTTCTTAAAAGGGCTAACATCCAGTAGGAAATCTTAGGATGAAGTTATTTTAATATGCTTTCTCCTCTTGTGACGTGAGTTTTCTTTTGGCTCCTGACTCACTGATCATAGTGGATAACTGCGTACTGTGTTCTGTCTAGAGACATGCATTGACTGGCATATACACTCATTTCCCTTCTATTTATCAAAGACTTACAGAGGGAGAAAAGTCTTTTTAAAACTTATGGCAGTTTGTTATTGTTCTGGAGTACAAAGAGGAACTTCTTAGCCAAACCTTGAGCACAGGAAGAAGAAAGTGACCAGGATGGCTAGTGTGATGCCCGATGCCGCCATTCTTACGGCTTTTACTCTCATATCCAGGAGATGGACATCTAAAGACAAAGAAAAAAAGCTGGATATTGCATATAAAGTTTGGAGAATTGAGTATTGTCTACTAAAGCAACAAGATTTACGAGAAACGTCTGGCTCAATTGCATTAGGGGGAAAATGATTTTAAAAAATCGCTTCCCTGCCTTTTAAAATGAAAACCATCTGCGATGAAAATTTTAAAATGATAAATCTCCTCCTTTCACACAGCTACTGATAAATGGGGGATTGTCTTTCTCTTTTGTAGGCAGCACAAAAGGATATACAAGTGTGTGGTATTTGTGCATGCAAGCCTTTGATTATAAACCTATATACGCTCTGCTGGGATGTATTAATTATTATTATTATCATTAATATTATTATATGAGATAATGAAAGCACTTTGATGAAGGTTGCAATTGTGAGGGATGAAATTCAATATCATTTGACCTTTCTTAGCCATGGCAAAAAAATCCCTGTGTTTCAATTCTCATATCCAGGAGATGCATTTAAATTTCATGATCTATGTTAGGTCAGGGATTGTTCAAAGAACTGAGTAAGTTTATACACATTTAAAGCTACAATTGATGCTAATTGGTCAATAACAGATTCTGTTTAGTGAAATATTTCAACCTTACAAAAAGTCTCTCATTTCTGGCACTTATTTAGAGTATTAAGAAGGAAGAAATGATCTGCTTCTCAATCTGATTGCATATGCACACAGATAAGCACATGCTATACATTAACACTACCTGTAAGACTCCCCTTTTGTCATTTCCCCCCTACAGAATCATTTAGCTAAATGTGCCCATTGTTCCATTTTGCTCAGACTCTAACAAAAGATGAGAATCTAATAAGTAGCAATGACTGAATTCGTGTAAACTCATTCACTATAGTTTTGTCTCCCTCAGTTTATTAGAGAGGCTGTATTCCCATTTGGTTTACTTTGAAGCAGGAGTAAACTGTCCTCAGTGCTAAGGGCACCTGGTCTTCTTTGGAAGCATGGGAGTTTAATTGGAAATGCTGGTGTCTATTTTCCTAGTCATAAACTAGGTAATTGTTTCCTAATGCAACCTGGCAGTGCCACTGAGGGCAGATTATACAGACCTGCCATCCAGAGTTCTAAACAAGCGACAAATCATTAACAGCAAGTCTCTGGATCTTCAGGACTGAGCTGTGTGGCTGCGACTGGAGGGGAATAAGACCAGAGGGAAGCAAGGGAGATCTGAGAAGGGCAGAAGATGCTGCACTAATGACTGGCATTGTCAGCCACAGCAAATGCATGGGATGACTGCAGCATCTTCACTCTCACCTTCTCAGGGGTGTTGCTATGGGTACCATCTCGGAGGTGTCATAGAAAAAAGGAGCAGGAGGTAGGCTGATGATCAACATAAGGAAGTAAGGGATGTGCATCAGCATAACAGTATGAAGACATCAGACCCATACAAACGAGTGAGTTGCATACTGCGGTGGGGACCCATTAAATATAGAGGATGGCAGACAGGAGAATTGGTTGAATTGTCAACAAATGACAAATAAAAGGAGCTTTGGAACTATTTGATGGCCCCAATTACCCATAAAGATAATCAGAGTCCTGGACCTTTGTCACTTGGGTATAATCTTTTGTCAGTAAATTAATTTATGAGACTGAGGAAATTGTGTGCATGTGTGGTATCTGGGTGTTTTTGTCATATGGTAAGGCTCGAGAAAGCTGTTCATTATTTTAAAGGCAGTCGGTTGGGCTTTTCTCTTTCCACTTTTTCTCTTTCTTTCTTTCTTTCTTTCTTCCTTTCTTTCTTTCTTTCTTTCTTTCTTTCTTTCTTTCTTTCTTTCTTTCTTTCTTTCTTTCTTTCTTGAAATTCTTCTCCTTTCTATGATGAGGGATTCTGTGAACTTGCCAGCTCCCTAGCACATTGCCTTTGAAGTTAAACATCTCAGTTACCTTCCTCTCTTAACATATGGGTCCTCATCACCCTTACTCTGTGTCATACTCTATCTCGCTTCAAAATAAAACTTTGGGAAAATTATTATGAGCATTTTGACAAATGGCAGAGTTTCAATGATTGTGTAACAGTTGTCAGATTCCTTCCCATCAGAGTGGGAGAAGTGACATTTTCTTAGCCTCCAAGGTTGATTCAATTTATTAAAGTAACATAAACAATGTTGTGGTAAAAATCAGGTTTCACTACCAAACTTCATTACTGTCTTATAATTACAGTGCAGGTGTGTGTGTGTGTGTGTGTGTGTGTGTGTGTGTGTGTGTGTGTGTGTGCTTATTTTATACTTATAGTAGGGATTGTTAAATGTACTCTGCTGGAAACACAACTGTATCCTCACAGTTTGATTGGGAACTTGGCGGTTCATATTTTATGGGCCATATTTCCCCAATCACTTGAGTTGTTTCTGTAAAAAGAGAATATAGCTAGAATATATTTTTTGTTTTCTTCTACTTCTCATATGTGTTTTTGTCTTATTTCCTCTCATTTTAAAATTGCTAGGAATGTCAACCAAAATAATTTGAGATCACTGTCTATTATTTTTCACACATATATCACATAACGGTCATTGGAAACCAAATTCAGGAGTGATTTGAACAAACTCTTGGGAGACCATTGCAGACACTTTTCCATAAAAAATGTTTTTACTAAAATCAATGAAGAGACCCTTGCCCCTGACTGACTATATGTTTATTTTTTGTAGGCATCAGTTTTCTCAGGCAAGGAAACAAGAGATGCTCTTAGAGAGGAGTGCGGTCCCAACCCTCAGACACTCCTCTCTTTGTGACTCTAACTTAAAGTCTAGATCATTGTTAGAACTAGAAGGAGATATTTGTAGGGAAATGGAATTAGATTTGACTAAGTCGAGACCAGTCTGAAAATACAAAAAGGACCTAATCTTTATCCATTAATGTTTTTATGAATTTGATATTTATAGAACAGCTCTCATATGCCAGGTATTGTACTGAACATCAGGGAAAAGAAGATAAATAGCACATGGACCTTTTCCTTAGGATTTTGTAGCCTGGATGGCCTGTTCTTTAAAGTGGGTATGATAAAGTTCTACAGAACAGTATGATCTGAGACACCCAGATTTCAGGTGAGTAATTGACTCAGGAAATTTCAGAATATCAATTGAAAATAAAGTTTTAATTTCCAAAAGCTCTCTAAGTATAAAAGACAATTGAAAGTATTTAAAATAAGAGATCTAGTGCATTGAAATAGCCCTCCAGGGGTTGGAGAGAGGGGGGAAAATGTGTTTGAAAGACCCAACTATAGGGAATTTGTCACAAATATTATTCAAGCAATGTGGAAAAGAAATAGCCCATTGCTAAACTCCAAATCATTAATTTCCTGTTGTTTTATTGTTGTATATAAGAGCTTACATAATCTTATAGTCATTCAATATTCCGAAGATATAATCTGGGAATTTCTTATACTAGAGTTTCTTAAAGTCAACTACTATCTATTCTTACAAGTTTCAAAATAATGTTTTACTAACGGAATGATATCAAACTAATGCATGAGCTCCAATAGTAGTGTAGGAAGACATTTTTCTTCTCCCAAACTCAATCATTTACTTTAATTCTATTACTAAATTAGACTTTTCTGTTTTGAATTTGTGTTGCTTTCTCAGATTTGAAAGTTGCCTGTAAATCTTAGAAATATCTGGAGTAACATAAACAGTTCATAAAGTTACTAGCTCATCACTGATATTTTCTAGGCAATTAATCTACCAGCTATTATTAGAAATAATAAACACAGTACATACTAAATCTTGCAAGGTAGCGAGTGACCATCAAGCCATTCTTAATCCTACAAATGTCAGTAAATTTTATGAAATGCTCAGCTGATATAGAAGTTAAATTTAACATACAACTTACAATTTACAACCAGCAAATATATTACAACATGATTATAAATTGCATTGGAACTTTTCATACCCATAAAAGGTCAGCTTTTACTACAATGTAAATTTAGAGTCTTTATTGAAATATGCCTTCTTGAAAGCTGCTGAGAATTTTTATGCAACCATTAACTGCATAAACACTTGTAAAGGACAGTGTGTCTCTAGAGACATACTCGTATGTGTGTGTGTATATTTATCTGTATTTATAACTTCATGTGTGAATATACATTGTCGTATTTATGTGTACATATGTCTGCCCTACATCTGGAAGAATATATTTGTTTTTGTAAAAAGCTGGTCCAGTGTGCATATACAAATGTAAATTTTGACTCTTAGAAGCATGCTTTCATATTTGTATGTCTTTTTCTCGGCAGCCCTGCCAGTTGGTATATCTCCGTGCTTATTTCCACTGTTTCCTTCCCCTGCAGTATCCCCCATGAAGTGGCGCTGAAAGATCACGTTAGCACAGTCATATGATGTGAAATACCACAAGTCTGCAATTTTTTGGTCTTGAGAGCCGTTGCTGGGCTAAGAGGATGGAAATCTTTCAGTAATTATACCAGTTTGTATTCGTCTCACATTTGGGACCAAATACAAATCCAATCCACTCCTTCTCCCTGTGAATATTCATAAAAAACAAAGTGCCAATTCTGGGCTAATCATGTATGGAACCAAATATGTTGATGAGCCCTAAGTATATACTGTATGTATGTATACATATGAATGTATATATTTATACACATTAATTTTGCTTGTGTCCTCTGCTATGCAATTTGTTTGTTTAGTATAGGGCTTGCTGTTATAATGTGTTAATAAGCTGCTGAAAGCTTGGCACCTATTACTTGAAATGACAGCTATGTTAGAAGCCTATTAACACAGCTCTGCAGCTACTAGAAATGAATTTCAAAGATGGTAAATGAACAAAAGCGATTCATATCTCTAAGAAAAGCAAACACTGTGCCCAGAACCATATACACTTTGAAAAGGTACAGTATATAAAACCTCTTTAACTCTCCCACTTAAAGAAACAGCGGAAGGGAACGTTTGGAGAAAGGAAAACTGACTCTAAGATTTCCAAACAACCTTGAAGACATAAATGTAAAGGATACCACACACAACTTCCTCTCTTTGTTTCTATTGTGTTCTGATGAGAACTGTGTTGGACATAGGAATAGAACAGTGCAGGTAGAGGAAATTCTCTTTTCTCACCATGAAAAAAAAAAAACAATTAAATCATCTGGATTTAGCTGAAACGTTTTTGTCCGTCTCTGGGTTTAAAAGGCCAGTGTCTGGCATTGTTCTTGAAGCCAGGCTTTCTATGAGTTGCTTGGCTCTGCCTTTGAACTGTTTTCCTTTCCTTTGACTGTCATTGAAAGTTCACAAGATGTCTCAAAGGTCTGGGTGAACTTTAGTTGTGATTATTAAAATAAAGTGTGCTTAAGAATAGCTTTTTATTTTCCTTTGCTTTCCATAGTTCAGTGTATGGAAGAATGTTCCCAGGACAGGGGTGGCCATAGGCTTGGTAGGCACAGTTCTACTCCTTTAAGTTAAATTAAGATAAAATTATTGAACTTAAGACCCTTGCTTTTGAAATTAGGTTATAAGAAAAACCACAAAGGCTTAAAATTTGACTTCATGAGTAAATTAAAAATCTTAACTTTTACAGTTTGTTTATAACTAGGTGGAAAAGGCAGTAGAAGGCAACTTTGTGTACTCATGCCTCTTTAGTGAAAACTCTTTAATGTCCTGTACCTATGAAAGCTAGTTTTTAATTTATAGCCCCACATATGTAATATATATATATATATATATATATATATATATATATTATCTTGTATGTACTATGCAAATTACTATCACCCTACAAGCTTATGTATGGCTCCAACACCCTTCAAAAAGAAAGACTGAATTTCTTAGAGAAAGTCAGAGTATAAGTATAGACTCTAAAAGCTTTAAGCCACAAGTTACTCCTCTGTCTCTCTCTCTCTCTCTTCCTCTGTCTCTGTCTCTGTCTCTGTCTCTGTCTCTGTCTCTGTCTCTCTCTGTCTCTCTCTGTCTCTCTCTCTCTCTCTCTCTCTCTCTCTCTCTCTCTCTCTCTGTGTGTTGTGGTGTGTGTGTGTGTGTGTGTGTGTGTGTGTGTGAGAGAGAGAGAGAGAGAGAGAGAGAGAGAAAGAGAGAGAGAGAGAGGAAGAGAGAGAGATCACATTTGGTTATCTACAGTAAGAAAACTTCATAATCAGTTTGAGAGTTTGAGGAAGATTAGAGAAAAATAAGTTGAGACAAATGGCAACTCTTTTTACCACTGAGAATCAGTAAAACAAACAAACAAACAAACAAACAAACAAAACAACAACAATGAGTTTTGAACTTTTTGAACTTCTAAATAAAAATCAAGACATTTTCCTTGTAAGGTAAGTTTGAAATTATCCTCAGGGACACTGACAGCATATGGCCTTACCTGAAATTCTGTCAGTTTAAATGTTAGACCCTCTCCTATATCAATGGTGCAGAAGAGATTGATGGTCACCATGGTCGTGAAAGTGGTCCAGCAAGGCCATTTTGGCTATTTTAATCCCTAGAGGTTATTGTAGTGAGTATCACTTTTTATCATATGATTGAAAATTAATCTGACACATTAGAATTGTATAATATATATTATGTTAATAACAGTCACTTATATATCTAAAGACAACAAATGGCCCATTCCATGCCAAATAGGTAACAGGACTGTACCTAAATTCATAAGCACATACTAGCCTTGCATTTGCAAATGCCACTCCTTGTTATCAGGTATAGTAGCTCATGCTTGTGATGCCAACACTTAGGAGGCTGAGACAGGAGGACAGCCAGACTATGTATTCAGTCTTGGTTACAGAATGAAAGCGTCTCTCAGAACAGATGTCAATAACCAGTTTTAAATGAAATAGCTAGGATTATAACACTGTCTTTTTATCAATGAAATAGAATCTAGTCATTCATAAGGTAAAATAATAACCACAAAAGAAATATGACATTAATATTCCCAAGGTGCTGAGACCTAATACTTCATTACATTTTACAAGGATTATCTTATTTTCAACATCCTGTTAAAAACATGACAGGTGGGATAAACTGTGAAGAAAAGATGTCTAAAATAAGGCATGAAGGACACACACCCGGTAGTGTGTGGCCAGCACAGAAGTCAAGAAGTATAAATGTCACACCCATTGAAGGAGTTACAGAGACAAAATTTGGAGCTGTGACAAAAGGATGAAACATCTAGTGATCGCCATATCCAGGGATCCATCCCATAATCAGCTTCCAAACGCTGACACCATTGCATACACTAGCAAGATTTTGCTGAAAGGACCCAGATATAGCTGTCTCTTGTGAGACTATGCTGGGGCCTAGCAAACACAGAAGTGGATGCTCACAGTCAGCTATTGGATGGGTCACACGGCCCCCAATGGAGGAGCTAGAGAAAGTACCCAAGGAGCTAAAGGGAACTGCAACCCTATATGTGGAACAACAATATGAACTAACCAGTACCCCGGAGCTCTTGTCTCTAGCTGCATATGTATCAAAAGATGGCCTAGTCGGCCATCACTGGAAAGAGAGGCCCATTGGACTTTCAAACTTTATATGCCCCAGTACAGGGGAATGCCAGGGCTAAAAAGGGGGAGTGGGTGGGTAGGTGATTGGGGGATGGGTGGGTATGGGGGGACTTTTGGGATAGCATTGGAAATGTAAACGAGGAAAATACCTAATTAAAAAAATCAAAAAGAAAAGAAAAGAAATATAAATGTCAACACTTTAGATATCTCTATCACTGCCCAATCCTCCACACACACAACTCAAAATAACCAGCATCTGTTATCTGTAGTTTTGCAAGCTAATATGAACAGTATAGGAGCTAATTTAATTTTCATGGACAGAATCACATGATGTATGTTCTTTTGCATGTACCTTCTCTGCATCATTATCATCAGTTGCATTTAGTAACTAGAACATTCTTACTGAAGTATCCTATATGCACAAAGTTCATCAATTAATATGACAGTCTGGGGACTGGAGAGATGGCTCAGTTGTAGATAGCATGTACTACTTTTAGAGAATCAAAGTTTGGTTCCCATTTCCCCCATGGGTTAGCTCACAACCAGCTCCAGTAGCCTGAAACCTCAGACACCGTCATGAGTATGCACAAACATACAGATACATATGAATACACACAGTTAAAAATAAAACATAAGTCTTTGAAGTGATGATCCAACAGCTGTTCATTTTATCTCAGTTGTGCAATAAGTTATAACAATGAGTATTAGAGCATAATCATCAGAGAAAACAAAACTTCCTAACTATTTATTGTCCTTCCCTTTTCCCTACCCAATGCAGCACCTGTTCTCGTTCCACACCATTGGCCCCCCATGGCATATTGTGTTGCTCTATATAGTTACATATTCTGTATACTTGTGAAAAATATATTCTCCATCTAAATGTAACACTGGGTTATTTGTTCAACATTTCTACCATCGGTATTTAATTTTAGTCTTTAAAGGTCATAGTAATCCTGTAGTATCTCCTTGTAAATTTTTTAAAATATAAACTTGATTCCTAGGGAATCATTTTTTCCTTTTGTTGAAAATACTTTTTTTCAAATAATCCATCCTAGTTACAATCCCGCTCCTGCTCCATCCAGTTCTTCCCCACCTCCCTTGTCATCAGGCACTCCATCCATGTATCTCATCAGAAAATAAACAGGCTTCTAATGGATTAGAATAAAATATACTGTAATAAAATAAAGCAAAACTAACAATCAAGGTTGGACAAAACAAACAAACAAACAAACAAACAAAAGGAAAATAATTTAGTAGGAGAAGGAATAGAGACCTACTCACTTGGACACTCAGGACTCCCATAAAAACACTAAATTAGAAATCATAATCTATATTAAAAGGATCCATAGAGGGAAAAAGGAAAATATACAAATAAAAAATTTTAAAAATTCAATTATAAGAAAAGAAAGAAATAAAGAAAAATCCCTTACATTACCCCGATAGACACAGACCCTCCAAAGGTGCTGCAGAGTTTGCATCTATTGGCCATTGCTAGACATGCAGCCTACCCTTAAGTGTACTTTATTTTCCGCGTGAGACTCGCTTGGAGGAGATTAAATTTTCCTTTGCAAGTGATCATTGATTGGGGATTGCTTCTGAGGTGGGGCTGGTGGGATGTGGCCACTTCTTTTAGCTCTCGGACCCTATCAGGCACAAACCTTTGAAAGCCCTGTGCATGGTGCCTTGGTTTCTGTAAGTTTGTATGTGCATCCATCACACTGACTTAGAAAGATGAATGGGTGTCCTTCATCCCCTCAGGCCCTTGCACTCTCTCTGGCTCTTCTTCCTTAGGGTTTCTGGAGCCCCGAAATTGGGGTGGGGGTGGGCAGTGATTTGATGTAGACATCTCATTTAGAACTAGGTGTTCCTAGGTCTCTCACTCAGAGCTTAACATCTAGCTGTTAGTCTCTGTATCTATGCTGCAGAAGGGTGGCTCTCTGGTGATGGTAGATTTGTGCCAGATCGGATCATGCTCCACTGTGTAAATGTACCATGCTTTCTTTATCCATTCATCTTGAAGAACATCTAGTTGTTTCTGATATCTGGCTACTATGAGTAAAGCACATTCTTTGAGTATAAGCCCGAGTGCTAAACCTGGATCTTGATGTAGATTGATTCCAATTTTCCTGAGGAATCACTATACTAATTTCATAGTGGTTCTACCAGTTTTCACATCTACTAGCAATGGATGAATGTTTTTCTTAGTACGAATTCTCACTATCATGAGCTGGCTCTTGTTTTTTATTGATTTTAGCCGTTCTTATGGGTCTGAGATAAAAATCTCCAAGGAGTTTTGATTTGGAGTTCCTGTTGAACATTTGCTTTAAGTGTGGCAATTAAAAATTTTATCATATTTATAATTTTCTTTTGTGTGCCCTGTGTGGCTATGCATTTGTTCATACATGCATGCTAGTACCATGGGACATACATGTGGCTGTCACAGAGGAGTCCATTCTATCCTTCTACCATGTGGATCCTGAGGATCAAACTCACGAATTCAGGCTTGTCAGCAAGCACCTTTACCTGCCGAGCCATCTAGACTATCAGAAATGTTATCTTCATAGCGAAACTGAGAATGTAAAAAAAAAAAAATCCATATGCCCTTTCTTGTAATGTGCTTCACTGAGAGCTACATTTGTTAGAACTGGTGTACCTGCAGATGCATAACACATATATCTCATAGTTTACACTAGGGATAACTCTTGATGTTGCATATTCCATGGGGCTGAAAAAGTGTATAATGGTTTGTAACTTCCGTGTTAGTGTAAAGTAGATTATTTTCACTGCCGTAAAAACCCTTTGTGCTCCAATTTTTGTATCCTTCTTCTTTGATTCCCCGGAATACTTATATTTGCTTTGTCTTTTCCAGAACAGTATATAGTTGGATTCATGTAGAATTCAGTTCTTCAAGGTTGGCTTACTTCATTTACTAGTACTTATCTAAGATTGCTTGTTGCCTTTTTTATGAGTTGATGGCTAATTTCTTCTTAGTAATTAATAGGATTCTGTTTTCTTGATATACCACTGTTATTTTATGCATTTGTTGAGAACACCATGATTATTTCCAAATTCTGACAATTATGACTCCAGTTACAATATTAATATACGGGCTTTCATTTGGTTGTAAGGGTTCAATTCCTTTCAACAAATACTAAAAGACACAATTTTATCCCTAGTAATAGAGTAGTAGAATGCTTAGTTTTGTGCTATACTGATACGCTGTCTTCCAACATGGTTGTACCATCTTGTTTGGCTCCCACCAACATCTGTATGGTCCATGTTGTAGATGTCCACCTTCCCAACAAGTGTGTTGTAGAATTCAGTTATTCTAATTTCTATTTCATGATGATAAATCATGTGTGTGTTTTGTTATGTACCTGTTCATCATGCGTATACACTACATCATCTTAGAAGGATCTGTTGAGTTCTTTTACTTATTGGGGAGCCGGAGAAGTGGACCAGAAGTTAGGAGCATTTGCTCCTTTTACAGAATACCAGAGTTTGGTTCTTATCACCCGTATTTTGTGGCGCACAACTGAAAATAACTTTCACCTGGACTACTCAGGTATCTTATAAACACACACACACACACACACACACACACACACACACACACACACACACACACAGTATAAATATAATACAAAACTTTATTACTGATTTAAAACTGTATATTTTACACAAATCCTTCATCAAATGTCCTTTGCAGGAATGTTCTCAGACTTTGCCTTCACTTTTCATCTGCTCAACAGCATCATTTACAAATCATAAATGTTTAATTTGAATGGGGTCCTGCTTCTCACTCCTTTCATTCCTGGAATGTGCCTTTGACATCAAATTTCAGAAGTCATCCTTAAACTTATGATCAGCTAGGTTTCCTTCCAAAATTTCAGTGGTTTTGTGTGATGTATTTATACCTCTGATCATGTAGGATTAGTCTTGGTGAATGGTGAGTATAGAGTCACTCCTTACTTTGCAACTTGGTATTATTTTTCTAGCTCACTGTTTAAAATATTACCTCTGCTCTACTACTGCAGCATCTGGTCCTTGGCCAAACAACAGTGGTTTCCCATTATGGGATTGCTTTCTTATCTTTGTTTCTTTTTCTATTATTATTACATATTTTCCTCAATTACATTTCCAATGCTATCCCAAAAGTCAACCATATCCTCCCCCCCACTCCCCTACCCAACTATTCCCACTTTTTGGCCCTGGCGTTCCCCTGTACTGGGGCATATAAAGTTTGCAAGTCCAATGGGCCTCTCTTTCCAATGATGGCCGACTAGGCCATCTTTTGAGACATACACAGCTAGAGTCAAGAGCTCCGGGGTACTGGTTAGTTCATAATGTTGTTGCACCTACAGGGTTGAAGATCTCTTTAGCTCCTTGGATATTTTCTCTAGCTCCTCCATTGGGGGCCCTGTGATCCGTCTAAGAGCTGACTGTGAGCATCCACTTCTGTGTTTGCTAGGCCACGGCATAGTCTCACAAGAGACAGCTATATCAGGGTCCTTTCAGCAAAATCTTACTAGTGTATGCAATGGTGTCATCGTTTGGAGGCTAATTATGGCATGGATACCTGGATATGGCAGTCTCTAGATGGTCCATTCTTTTTTTCTCAACTCCAAACTTTGTCTCTGTAACTCCTTCCATGGGTGATTGTTTCCCATTCTAAGAAGGGGCAAAGTGTCCACACTTTGGTCTTCGTTCTTCTTCAGTTTCATGTGTTTTACAAATTGTATCTTATATCTCAGGTATACTAAGTTTCTGGGCTAATATCCACTTATCAGTGAGTTCATATCATTTGAGTTCTTTTGTGATTGTGTTACCTCACTCAGGACAATACCCTCCAGGTCCAAACATTTGCCTAGGAATTTCATAAATTCATTCTTTTTAATAGCTGAGTAGTACTCCATTGTGTAAATGTGCCACATTTTCTGTATCCATTCCTCTGTTGAGGGGCATCTGGGTTTTTTCCAGCTTCTGGCTATTGTAAATAAGGCTGCTATGAACATAGTGGAGCATGTGTCCTTCTTACCGGTTGGGACATCTTCTGGATATATGCCCAAGAGAGGTATTTCAGGATCCTCCGGGAGTACTATGACCAATTTTCTGAGGAACTGCCAGACTGATTTCCAGAGTGGTTGTACAAGCTTGCAATCCCACCAACAATGGAGGAGTGTTCCTCTTTCTCCACATCCTTGCCAGCATCTGCTGTCACATGAATTTTTGATCTTAGGCATTCTGACTGGTATGAGATGGAATCTCAGGGTTGTTTTGATTTGCATTTCTCTGATGAGTAAGGATGCTGAGCATTTTTTCAGGTGCTTCTCAGCCATTCGGTATTCCTCAGGTGTGAATTCTTTGTTTATGTCTGAGCCCCATTTTTTAATGGGGTTATTTGATTTTCTCGAGTCCACCTTCTTGAGTGCTTTATATATATTGGATATTAGTCCCCTATCTGATTTAGGATAGGTAAAGATACTTTCCCAATCTGTTGGTGGCCTTTTTGTCTTATTGACAGTGTCTTTTGCCTTGCAGAAGCTTTGCAGTTTCATGAGGTCCCATTTGTCAATTCTCGATCTTACAGCACAAGCCATTGCTGTTCTATTCAGGAATTTTTCCCCTGTGCCCGTATCTTCGAGGCTTTTCACCAGTTTCTCCTCTATAAGTTTCAGTGTCTCTGGTTTTATGTGGAGTTCCTTGATCCACTTAGATTTCACCTTAGTACAAGGAGATAGGAATGGATCAATTCGCATTCTTCTACATGATAACAACCAGTTGTGCCAGCACCATTTGTTGAAAATGCTGTCTTTCTTCCACTGGATGGTTTTAGCACCCTTGTCCAAGATCAACTGACCATAGGTGTGTGGGTTCATTTCTGGGTTTTAAATTCTATTCCATTGGTCTACTTGTCTGTCACTATACCAGTACCATGCAGTTTTTATCACAATTGCTCTGTAGTAAAGCTTTAGGTCAGGCATGGTGATTCCACCAAAGTTTCTTTTATCCTTGAGAAGAGTTTTTGCTATCCTAGGTTTTTTGTTATTCCAGATTGATTTTCAGATTGCTCTTTCTAATTCGTTAAAGAATTGAGTTGGAATTTTGATGGGGATTGCATTGAATCTGTAGATTGCTTTTGGCAAGATAGACATTTTTACAATGTTGATCCTGTCATTCCATTAGCATGGGAGATCTTTCCATCTTCTAAGATCTTCTTTAATTTCTTTCTTCAGAGACTTGAAGTTCTTATCACACAGATCTTTCACTTTCTTACTTAGAGTCATGCCAAGATATTTTATAATATTTGTGACTATTGAGAAGGGTGTTGTTTCCCTAATTTCTTTCTCAGCCTGTTTATTCTTTGTGTAGAGAAAGGCCATTGACTTGTTTGAGTTAATTTTATATCCAGCTACTTCACTGAAGCTGTTTATCAGGTTTAGGAGTTCCCTGGTGGAATTTTTAGGGTCACTTATATATACTATCATATCTGCAAAAAGTGATATTTTGACTTCATCTTTTCCAATTTGTATCCCCTTGATCTCCTTTTGTTGTCGAATTGCTCTTGCTAGGACTTCAAGTACTATGGTGAATAGGTAGGGAGAAAGTGGGCAACCTTGTCTAGTCCCTGATTTTAGTGGCATTGCTTCTAGCTTCTTACCATTTACTTTGATGTTGGCTACTGGTTTGCTGTAGATTGCTTTTATCATGTTTAGGTATGGGCCTTGAATTCCTGATCTTTCCAAGACATTTATCATGAATGGGTGCTGGATCTTGTCAAATGCTTTCTATGCATCTAACGAGATGATCATGTGATTTTTGTCTTTGAGTTTGTTTATATAATGGATTACGTTGATGGATTTCCTTTTATTAAACCATCCCTGCATCCCTGGAATAAAACCTACTTGGTCCGGATGGATGATTGCTTTAATGTGTTCTTGGATTCGTTTAGCGAGCATTTTATTGAGTATTTTTGCATCGATATTCATAAGAGAAATTGGTCTGAAGTTCTCTATCTTTGTTGAATCTTTCTGTGGTTTAGGTATCAGAGTAATTGTGGCTTCATAAAATGAGTTGGGTAGAGTACCTTCTACTTCTATTTTGTGAAAAAGTTTGTGCAGAACTGGAATTAGATCTTCTTTGAAGGTCTGATAGAACTCTGCACTAAACCTGTCTGGTCCTGGGCTTCTTTTGGCTGGGAGACTATTTATAACTGCTTCTATTTCTTTAGGGGATATGGGACTGTTTAGAAGGTCAACTTGATCCTGATTCAACTTTGGTACCTGGTATCTGTTGAGAAATTTGTCCATTTCGTCCAGGTTTTCCAGTTTTGTTGAGTATAGCCTTTTGTAGAAAGATCTGATGGTGTTTTGGATTTCTTCAGGATCTGTTGTTATGTCTCCCTTTTCATTTCTGATTTTGTTAATTAGGATGCTGTCCCTGTGCCCTCTAGTGAGTCTAGCTAAGGGTTTATCTATCTTGTTGATTTTCTCAAAGAACTAACTCCTCGTTTGGTTAATTCTTTGAATAGTTCTTCTTGTTTCCACTTGGTTGATTTTGCCCCTGAGTTTGATTATTTCCTGCCTTCTACCCCTCTTGGGTGAATTTGCTTCCTTTTGTTCTAGAGCTTTTAGGTGTGTTGTCAAGCTGCTAGTGTGTGCTCTCTCTAGTTTCTTTTTGGAGTCACTCAGAGCTCTGAGTTTTCCTCTTAGAAATGCTTTCATTGTGTCCCATAAGTTTGGGTATGTTGTGGCTTCATTTTCATTAAACTCCAAAAAGTCCTTAATTTCTTTCTTTATTCCTTCCTTGATCAAGGTATCATTGAGAAGAGTGTTGTTCATTTTCCACGTGAATGTTGGCTTTCCATTATTTATGTTGTTTTTGAAGATCAGCCTTAGTTCATGGTGCTCTGATAGGATGCATGGGACAATTTCAATATTTTTTTTTATCTGCCGAGGCCTGTTTTGTGACCAATTATATGGTCAATTTTGGAGAAGGTCCTGTGAGGTGCTGAGAAGAAGGTATATCCTTTTGTTTTAGGATAAAATGTTCTGTAGATATCTGTCAGGTCCATTTGTTTCGTAACTTCTGTTAGTTTCACTGTGTTCCTATTTAGTTTCTGTTTCCACGATCTGTCCATTGATGAAAGTGGTGTGTTGAAGTCTCCCACTATTATTGTGTGAGGTGCAATGTGTGCTTTGAGATTTACTAACGTGTCTTTAATGAATGTGGCTGCCCTTGCATTTGGAGCATAGATATTCAGAATTGAGAGTTCCTCTTGGAGGATTTTACCTTTGATGAGTATGAAGTGTCCCTCCTTGTCTTTTTTGATAACTTTGGGTTGGAAGTCGATTTTATCCGATATTAGAATGGCTACTCCAGCTTGTTTCTTCAGACCATTTGCTTGGAAAATTGTTTTCCAGCCTTTCACTCTGAGGTAGTGTCTGTCTTTTCCCCTGAGATGGGTTTCCTGTAAGCAGCAGAATGTTGGGTCCTGTTCGTGTAGCCAGTCTGTTAGTCTATATCTTTTTATTGGGGAATTGAGTCCATTAATATTAAGAGATATTAAGGAAAAGTAATTGTTGCTTCCTTTTATTTTTGTTGTTAGAGTTGGCATTCTGTTCTTGTGGCTGTCTTCTTTTTGGTTTGTTGAGGGATTACTTTCTTTCTTGTTCTAGGGCGTGATTTCCGTCCTTGTATTGCTTCTTTTCTGTTATTATCCTTTGAAGGGCTGGATTCGTGGAAAGATAATGTGTGAATTTGGTTTTGTCGTGGAATACTTTGGTTTCTCCATTATGGTAATTGAGAGTTTGGCCGGGTATAGTAGCCTGGGCTGGCATTTGTGTTCTCTTAGTGTCTGTATAACATCTGTCCAGGCTCTTCTGGCTTTCATAGTCTCTGGTGAAAAGTCTGGTGTAATTTTGATAGGCCTGCCTTTATATGTTACTTGACCTTTCTCCCTTACTGTTTTTAATATTCTCCCTTAATTTAGTGCATTTGTTGTTCTGATTATTATGTGTCGGGAGGAATTTCTTTTCTGGTCCAGTCTATTTGGAGTTCTGTAGGCTTCTTGTATGATCATGGGCATCTCTTTCTTTAGGTTTGGGAAGTTTTCTTCTATAATTTTGTTGAAGATATTTGCTGGCCCTTTAAGTTGAAAATCTTCTTTCTCATCTACTCCTACTATCTGTAGGTTTGGTCTTCTCATTGTGTCCTGGATTGCCTGGATGTTTTGAGTTAGGATCTTTTTGCGTTTTGTATTTTCTTTGATTGTTGTGCCGATGTTCTCTATGGAATCATCTGCACCTGAGATTCTCTCTTCCATCTCTTGTATTCTGTTGCTTTTGCTTGCATCTATGGTTCCAGATTTCTTTCTTAGGCTTTCTATCTCCAGAGTTGCCTCACTTTGGGTTTTCTTTATTGTGTCTACTTCCCTTTTTAGGTCTTGGAGGGTTTTATTCGATTCCATCACCTGTTTGGTCTTGTTTTCCTTCAATTTCTTAGGGAATTTTTATGTTTCCTCTTTAAGGTCTTCTACTTGTTTAGCTGTGTTCTCCTGTGTTTCTTTAAGTGAGTTATTAAAGTCCTTCTTGATGTCCTCTACCATCATCATTAGATATGCTTTTAAATCGGGGTCTTGCTTTTCGGGTGTGTTGAGGTGCCCAGGACTAGGTGGGGTGGGAGTGCTGTGTTCCTATGATGGTGAGTGGTCTTGATTTCTCTTAGTACTATTGTTACGTTTGCCTTTCGCCATCTGGTAATCTCTGTAGCTAGTTGTTATAGTTGTCTCTGGTTAGAGGTTGTTCCTCAGGTGACTCTGTTAGCCTCTATCAGCAGACCTGGGAGACAAGCTCTCTCCTTAGTTTCAGTGGTCAGTGTATTCTCTACAGGCAAGCTCTCTTCTTGCAGGGAAGGTGCCCAGATATCTCGTGTTCAAACCTGCCTCCTGGCAGAAGTTGTGTTCCACTCACCAGAGGTCTTAAGATCCCATGGAGGGTCCTGTGAGGACCTTGGGGGTGTCTGGAAACTCCGAGTGCAAGGAACCCCGGTGCTGGAGTGGACCGGAAGGGACTTGTGCCCCTGATCAGGCTGGGTTATCTGCTTCCCTAGTTAATGCAGTCTCAGGTCCGGTGCGATTGGATTGGAGCAGAGCTGTGTTCCACTCACCAGAGGTCTTAGGATCCCGTGGGGAATCCTGTGTGGGTCCTTGTGGGTGTCCAGAGATTCCGCAGGCAAAGCACCCGGTGCTGGTGTGGACCGGAAGGGACCCTCATCTTTATTTCTAATGAGGTTCAATCCTTTTATATGTGGCTGCTGTCTCCTCCTTAGTTTGTATTGTAAATGCCATGCAATGAATCTTTGCTTCATTGTGTAACTTTTACTTTCTGATTACGAATACATTACGCAAAATTTAATTTTTGATCAATTTTATATTATGTTTTATCTAAGCTCTTCCAAATAATCTGTTTTTTAAAATATATTGACAACATTTTGACACCATTTTGATCTGTAGTGATGTTTCTATTCATATTGGCTTTGTTATTTTTGACACTTTTATTTATCAATAAATCAGATATAGTTAAATTATTACTTATTAAAATAAAATGTATTTGTTGGTGGTATTCAGTGAAGATTATAACATATACAGTCATCCTTTTATGTGCTGTCACTCATTATCTTTGTATTAAATTTCTATTTCTAATTTTAGAAACTGTATTAGACATTGAGTTTCAGTTTTTTGATATGTTATTTCTCTTGTATTCATTTAAAATTATAAATTTTCTTTAAAAGTAATCCTACCTGTATTTCACAAGTTGAGATATATAATACTCTCATTAGATGAATATGTTATCTAAATTTAACTTTTCTTTGATCTGTGATTTAGAATTCCATTCCTAAATTATTAATGTGTAGAGATTTGCAAGTTACCTTTTTACTAACTTCTAGGCTATATACATTAGAATCCTAGAAAATATTCTGCTTGGCTTCATTCTTTTGAAAATTTAAGAAAGTATTTTCAGGCCAGTATATGGCCAACATTGGGAAAATGCCTAGAAGTAACTGATATTCTTAAATGTTTTGCTCTGTGCTTAAATACTTTTATAATCTGTAATTTGATCTTACTATGATGGTGCATACCTGTAATCCCAGCATCCTAGAAGTTGATGATAAAGTACATAAGTCTAAAGCTCCCCTCGCCCAACTACCTAGACTCTGTCTCAAAAACAAATGCTAATGCAACTGTTATAGCGATTACTTTAAATGTATTTAAATCATTACTTAGGATTGTTTGTTTAGTTTTAGTCATTTTTAAAATTTATTTCTGAAGGCAAACTACTATACTTTTTTGGTGAAACTATTACCATACTTTCCTGGTGAGGTCCCATTTATCGATTCCACCAGAGGTTCTTTTATCCTTGAGAAGAGTTTTTTCTATCCTAGGTTTTTTTGTTATTCCAGATGAATTTGCTGATTGCCCTTTCTAATTCATTGAAGAATTGAGTTGGAATTTTGATGGGGATTGCATTGAATCTGTAGATTGCTTTTGGCAAGATAGCCATTTTTTACTATATTGATCCTGCCAATCCATGAGCATGGGAGATCTTTCCATCTTCTGATATCTTCTTTAATTTCTTTCTTCAGAGACTTGAAGTTCTTATCATACAGATCTTTCACTTCCTTAGTTAGAGTCACACCAAGGTATTTTATATTATTTGTGACTATTGAGAAGGGTGTTTTTTCCCTAATTTCTTTCTCAGCCTGTTTATCCTTTGTGTACAGAAAGGCCATTGACTTGTTTGAGTTAATTTTATATCCAGCTGCAATACTTTTTTATATTATTAAATTTACTTCTTTTGAGAAGGGGAAGCTTCCTTCTAAATGTTGCCACACACACACTAACTCCTTCAGCCCTGCATATGAAGTCATTGCACCAAGTGGTATATTCTCTCCCACTGAGTCCAGACAAAGCAGTCCATTTAGGAGTGTGTGAGTGTGTGTGTGTGTGTGTGTGTGTGGGGGGGTCTATAGGCAGGCAGGCAATCTGCTAAGAGTCAGCCTCTGCTCCAGTTATTGGGGTACCTTCATGAAGACCAAGCTGCTACTCATCTGCTAAATATGTGAGGTAGGCCCAGATCTACCTGATGCATTCTCCTTGTCTGGTACTTCAGTCTCTGAGAGTCACCAAGGGGTCAGGTTAATTGACTCTATTGGTCTTCTTGTGGAGTCGTTGTATTCTTCAGGTCCCCCAGTCTTTTGCCCATCTCTTCCATAAGACTGCATGAGCCCAATCTAATGTTTGGGTTTGAGTTTCTTAATCTCTTTCTATTGGTTGTTGAGTAGAGCTTCTCAGAGGACAGTTATGCTAGGTTCTTGTCTGCAAGTATAACATAGTAGTGTTAGAGATTGGTTCTTGTCTGTGGGATGGGTCTCAATTTGGGCTAGTCATTTGGTGGCCATTCCCTCAGTCTCTGGTTTATATTTGTCTCGGCCTCATTTTGTAGGCAGGACACATTTGGGGTCAAAGGATTTGTGGGTGGGTTGCTGTCCTTATCCCTCCACTGGGAGTCCTGCCTTGCTACAGGAAGTGTTCACTTCAGGATCCATATCCTCACTGCTAGGATTGTCAGCTAGAGTTTCTCCTATAGATGCTCTGGGGACTCTACCCATCCCTGGTATCTGCCATGTCTTAGATACTGCCCCCATCTCCCTTTTCTCTACACTGCTCTTCCTACATGTAATTCCCCACTGACCCATTCCCCTCCCTATCCCTTCTTCCACCTAGTTCCCTCCTTTTGTTGACCTCAGTCTCTATTTTGTTTCCCCTTTTGAGAAAGATTGAGGCATCCTCCTTTGGGCCCTTCTTTTTATTTGGCTGCTTTGGGTCTATCTATTATATCATGATTTATGCTTTATGGCTAATAACCACTTACAAGTGAGTACATACCATTCATGTTCTTTTGGATCTGAGTTATCTCACTCAGTATGATATATTCTATTTTCATCCATTTGCCTAGAAACTCTTGATGTCTGTGTTTTTGATGGCTGAGCAGTATTTCATCCATTCTTCAGTTGAGAGACATCTAGGTTGTTTCCAGTTTCTGGATCCTACGAATAAAGCTGCTATGAACATAGTTGAACAAATGTCCTTGTGGAATGGTAGAACATCTTTTGGGTATACTCCCAGGAGTAGTATCTCTGAGTCTTGAGGGAGAACTATTCCCAGTCTTCTGAGAAGCCACCAAATTGATTTCCAGAATGGTTGTGCAGATCTGCATTCACACCAGCAGTGGAGGAGTGTTCCCTTCCCCACAGAACTCCTCCTCAGCATGTGCAACCAAACGTTGAAGGCTCATTTTGCACGTAAAAGCTTGGCATTGTGCCACATGTCTGTAAACCTTTGCTTAAGAGATGAAGATGGGTGGATCCCTGCAGCTCATTGACCCTCCAGTCTAGCTGACTTGATAAGCTCCAGGTTCAGTGAAAGATGCTCTCTAGAAAAGTGAGGTGAAGAGAGATTAAGTAGTACACCCAACACTGATTTCTGTCTTCTACCTATGACATTGCTCACACATACACACACCCGACCCTCCACGTGCATGCACAAAATCATTACTGTAATCCTACCTGTTTTGTTTGCTTTTTAGCTCTTTTTCTGAGATGTTCTCAGAAGAAGCATTACTGTGGTATACATATTCAACTGTTATTAACAGTACAGCCTCCTTACCTTTATCCTAAATCTTCACAGTCTACACGTGCATCTGACAACTTAGCAACTTATTTGGGAAATTATTTTATTTTTGAAATAAACTGAGCTTACAAAACAATATTGTAAAATTTTATTTATTTATTTATTTAGCATGAGTGGATTCCTGAGTATATGTGCTTGCATCATGTGTGTGCAGGAGTCTGCAAACATAAGTTAGAATAGTGCATCAGATCCCCTGGAACTGGATTCACAGGTATTGTGAAATACCACATGGGTCCTGGGAACCAAACCTAATACTCTCCAAGAACAGTAAGTGCTCTTAACCACTTAGCCATTTCGCCAGACCCTAAATTAATGTTTTTGATCACGTCAACCCTGACTTATATTCTAAGAACATAAGTATATTAAAGGAAGAAAGTTGAATTTATGTGACAATTATTGTCTGGTCTATTTCCCAAGAAAATACCTGGGAAATTGACTAGAGAATGAACAAATTGTTACATTCTTTGGCCTAACATTATAGTGGATTTTATAACGGCATTAGAAGGTACTAGAAGGGTCTGCTATACCAGACAAGAGATGATAACATCTATTCAGAGTTTTAATTTGATAAACAAGACAAAAAGAACAATAAAATTATAGACAATTAATGATGGACGTGTTTCTAAAATTTCTAACTACATCGCAGTGTCAAGTACATTGTCTAGAGCCAGAAAGGTTATAAAATATGCAATTCCCTTGTCATAGGTAAAGTAAATATTAGCTCAAAGTCTACTGAATCTTATTTCTTTATTACTCATAGAGTATAGTTCTTCCATACCAAGAAAGTCACATGGTTCTCACATAAGGACTTCTTACAACATAAAGTGAAGGGCCGGTTAAGATAACTGCCATGTACATTTACTATATTCAGTTCCTTTTAAGTATTAATTATTGCCACACAGCCAGTGAAAAGCCACATTTTCTTTAGCTGCTTCTTCAAGCTTGATGGTCTTTTGACTACTATGGACAATTCATAAAGTGTGCTGGGAAGATCTGCCCTCTTGGTTGTCACTTCAAGTTCACATTTGTTTTGAGTTATTGTATGCTTCTTCCCTCAGCCAGTTCAACTCCAATAATTTCCTCAATTTGAGAACTAAATCTCAGATGCATTCTTAGCAGACTCTTTTCTTCTTAAGCTCAGTGCATTCTTCCTTGGGCCAGAAGCTTCGTGGATATCAAAGGCGACTTCTTGTAGTGAAGGGAGCCATGGAGGGGCAGAGGATCCCAGGACCTGACCCCATGCTACTGCTGCTGCTTGAGAGAGCAGAGAAGTTAAAAACACTCACTAAATAATTCTCTTTAAATCAGAAGAAAAGTGATTTTTTACAGTTAACAGTTAGATGCATGATGATTAATGTTTTCAACCTTGAGGGCAAACTCTGCCTGTTTAGTATGAATTTTTTATTCTGTGTTTCAAGTGAAAAATATCCTGGGGTCCTTTTGAATTTCAAACAATTAGTCCAAATTCAAAATGTATTAGGTTAATTGTGTATTTTAATCTAATTTTAATATTCTTTGACTCTGAAATTGATAAGATAGCTTTTATTTGCTCTTAAAATCTTTCAAAGTTTATAACAATCTTTTATGCCTTTTAAATGGCATTAATGCTTAATGATTAAAACCTGGCCTAAGGAGGAGATAATGTTTAAGAACCATATAAACCCATGGGGCTGGGGTGTAAATCATCTCTCTGGTCTTTTTCAGAGTACATATTCTATTTTATGAAATTTAGCAGGGGGTTCCTCCTCTGGGGACAGTTGGCTTAGATATAAGTGTTAGAAGAGGCAGACATGAATTCCGCCATTAGCTGTATCAGTGGATTTATAAGAAGACAAAGAAGCCAGCTGATATGGTCTTTGTTTGAGGCAGCAAGGGATAAACTGCTTCTTTTTTTGTCTCTTATTAAGAACAAAAGAAACTGACTTGAGTGAAGATATTGGTTCATCTATGTTACCCAGGGCAGGTATCAATTTCCTCAGGTGTTAAATGTAGAAAATCTTAAGAAATGTCTATATAAAGAAAACATAGTAGAATTTTTGTTAGATGCTACAAATTCAACAGTAGCTATTGTAGGGAGGTACAAACATATATAGGCAATTTTAAATGTATTTTTTAGAATGTTTATTTTATTTCTTACAAAAATACCATAGAACTATTAAATATTGTTATTATTTTTATATCTCAAAATTATTCTTACATTAACTTAAGTATCTCGGCCAATTTTAACCTTGCTGAGTCAACTGTTCCATTTCTCTTGCTGTGATATAAACAGCTAAACAGAAGCAGGGTTTCCATGGGTTCCTGGTGTCAGTGTCCTATCTGGAAGGTCATGGTGGCAGGGTTTCAGCCCACACCATGCTTGCCAGGAGCAGTGTCAGAAAAGGCACATCCTGCTCTCAAATGCAAAGAAAGTACTTAAGCCTTTCTGAGAGTAAATTTCCTATGAGGCTTCAGGAATGAAGCTAAGATGAGAATGCAGAGCCCCATCCTCTTGTCCTTGCCCCTTTCCCTCTGGTGGCCCTCACATTTCTATGATGACCTGGCTCCACAAAATAAGTCTTTACATACACTTCAGTCAGAGTTCATAGAGGCCAGCAACAATAAGGTTGAGATGGTCACTCAGAACTTATTCTGACACTGGTTGTTACTGATGCTATTGTCAACAGTTGCTTTCAAGCTTCAACTCAGAGAGAAGAGCAGGATGATTTTTTTTTTTTGTGAGGGAAAATGACAAACGCTTTCTCTTGAGAAAGAGTACCTGCAGACTAAGTCTCTGTCATGAGGGGGCTACTATGCTTCCACCTTGCTGTTTTGGTCTCTGTTCTGAACATGAATTGGCTAGTGGGCTAGTGTTGGTGTCAGATCTAAATCATGTAGATAAAAGTGTAGTGGGGATGGGTATAGAACAGTCATCCCAACTCCTTTTATCAAGCCAGCTCATATTGCTTCCGCTGATTGACTACCCCCCTCTTAAAAAAACAGACACTAATGCTGATGCCAAGAAATACTCTCAGACAGGGAGCTAGTATGACTGTCTGCTGAGAGGCTCCACAAGCATCTGACTGAGGCAAATGCAAATACTCACAGCTAACCATCTGACTGAGCCTAGGGATGCCAATGGAAGAGTTAGGGGAAGGACTGAAGGAGCTGAAGGGGATTGTAGACCCATAGTAAGAACAACAATATCAACCAACTACACCCCGCAAAGAGCTCCCAGGGATTAAACTACCAACCAGCTAGTACGCGTGGAGGGACTCAGAGCTCCAGTTATATATGTAGCAGAGGACTGCCTTGTTTGGCATCAATGGGAGGAGAGGCACTTGGTACTGTGGAGACTTGTTGCCCTAGCATAGCTGCTCTAACATAGCGGGATGTTAGAAGGGTGAAGCAGGATTGGGTGGGTGGCTGGGTGTGTGGGTGCATGAGCATCCTCTTAGAGGAACGGGGGAGGGGAGATGTGATGGGGGAAATGCAAAGGGGAGACTGGGAAGGGGGATAACATTTGAAATGTAAACAAAGAAAATAACCAATTAAAAGAAAGTGTTGCCTTGCCTTAACTTGCAAAACCAAGTTACCAACTTTTAGTAGAAGAAATGGGAAACCTTACTCACCTTACCCATCAGTTGAGAATTCTGTACTGATATTCTTCTGAGTTTATCTTTAATATTTTTCTCAGTTCTGACAAACAGTCCATGTATGTTGGAACTAACTTATCCTGATTTATAAACAGTCAGTCTGCTAATGTTACTAGACTGTTGCAAATGAGTTCATGTCAAATAGATAATTTAAAATCAGCTGTGTTGGGGACATTTACCTTAGAAAACCTTTAGAATCTATAAACTGAGTTTTCAAGAACATGCCTCTGGTGGGGAACTAGCCTCCTACTTGGCAACCATTGCTTACCATTGGATCTACAGTCTCCCTGCACTTAAGTCTGTGCCTTGCTCTTATAAAAAAACATCTTAGACTATTCATTCGTGTTAGACTTTTCTTTTAGTCCTTCTGGGTTCCAACTTGAAGAGTTCTCCTAACATCTAATCGCTCAAGATCTTTAGAGTGTCATCAATTCTAGGATTCTCCTAGTCTCACTGATTCTCAGTCCTCAACCACAGTCCTATCTATATTCTCTTTTCTGTAATAGAGCAACCAACCCCCTCCCAAATTACTCTGTCCCAATTAACTGTAATAACCCAATACTTTTTCTGAATAATTAAAAAAAAAACATTTATTCCATCTAGAAATAGTTTTCTATATTATTAAACTTTAAATTATTTAAATGTAATTTGTTAGTGGCTTTAATTTCAAAACCTATTTTAACATTTTAATAAATAATAACATTTCATATCCATAATGAGCATTTACCATATATAAAGTATTTAATTTCTAAGTGCACCATCTATATTTTCTTAAAAATAATGAACATTAATTGCCACTGTTTCTGTCTTGCACTTTGTCTGTAAGCTTTGATTATATTCACTTAATCCTATGTAGTATCTGTGAGGTATATGCTATTCTTATCCCCTTCATTTTATGGAAGAAAAAGTAAGATAAATAGAGGTTTTGGTGACAAACAAACAGCACAATTTTAGCTTATACCGGGATGATCTGGCTTCAGATTCACCATCATAAACATCCTGTTGTCTTACTCTTTCCTAAATGGAAACCTGGAGCTAGTACTTATGAGAAAACGTCTCATTTGCTCTTTCTAATGTCACCAGCTCATAATCATAACATTAAGCCAAGTATTGGCAGAGGAAATCCTGGGAGTTCTGGTTGAAGAAATCCTGCACATGCCCATGAGTAGAGGAACAGGGCTTACTAGGAAGAGACCCAGTGAACCACATTTAACCACAGGCTAACAAATGACACAATCCCCTTTTCTTTCACACATGTTTCACCCCTTCAGCTGTAATGATAGTTAACAAGGCTAGCTGCAGCCCAGGTAGAAAACTGAGGAAGGTGGTCTGTACTTTGTAGTGAATTGTCTAAACATCAGCAAAACCTAACAGAATTCAGTTCCTTTTTGTCAGATGTGAATAATAAATATAACCTATATGGCTCTCTGCTCTACTGTGGTTTTCATACTCTTTGGTGAAATTGCATTTTTACAGTGGTGCTGGGGCCAGCATGATCCTATAAATATTTCTATAATAACAAAATTCCAAAGCTATTATCCTTACAAATCATGATATTTTGCACATTCAGTACAATATTATGAGACTGGATTGCAACAAGACAGAGACAAGGAGGCAATAGTCACTCACATTCTTTTCTCTGTTCTATTTTGAGGATGTGCTTGCTGTAATAAGGAATTCCTCCGAAGCCCAGACTGGCTTTCAGCTAGAGATCCCCCAGCCTCAGCCTTCTGGGTGTTTGGATTATAGGCATGCACCACTACATCCAGCAAAACAGTGTTGTCAGCCATAAAGCAAAGCCTTTTTGAGAAAGTCCACACTCAAAAAAAAATAAGACTTAGAAGATTATGATCTCCCAGTTTTATGGATAGCAAACACTTGCTTGTGAAGCTAGTGTTTGCTGACTTCCCATTGAATAGAGCAGAAACAGGGAAGAACTTGGAAAGCATTCACTTTCCCTATCTTGTCTTTAGTTGGTATTTCTCTCTCTTTATCGCTCTTTCTTCTGAAGTCTGGGACCATTACTTGTCTTCCAGATGCACAGGCTTCAGCCTTGGCATTATAGCTGCTCCTGTAACCAACCATGCCCTCTCCCTCATCTGTGGCTTGACTTCCTCTGCATCTTACAAGACAATCCTCCATTGCCTATACCTCTAATCCTTAAACCTTGCAGTGCAGTGATCAAAAAACCAAACCTCCTGCTATCTACCTGTCTTAGGTACTCTTTATTGCTGTGAGGAGACACCATGACCAATGAAAGTAATAAAGTACAGCCTTTTGTTTAAAGCTTCAGTTTCAGAGGATGGCAGTTCATGCCAGATAGGCAGACATGATATTGTAGTAGCTGAGAGCTTACATTCTGATCAACAGATGGGGAGAGAAAGAGAGAGAGAGAGAGAGAGAGAGAGAGAGAGAGAGAGAGAGAGAGAGAGAGAGAGAGAGAGAGAAGGTCTAACTTAGGGTTTTGAAATTTCAAAGGCCACCCTCAGTGGCACACTTCATCTAAGAAGGTCACAGCTCTTAAACCCCTCCCAAACAGTTCTATTTACTGTGGACCAAACAATCAAACATGAGCCTATAGAGGCCATTATCATTCAGACCACCACAGAACTTAATAGAGTATTATGGATCTTAATGAAATTAAGCATGTTCTTCTGGAAATATTTCCAGAACTGGAGGAGTGCCTGGTAGAAGTTCTAGCCCCAGCTAAGAATACCAAGGAAATAGGCAGAGGCTAAATTCACTTACCTATAATGGCCATCTCTGAATAGTAATATTTACTTATGTATTCTCCAAAGACACTCAAGCCACCCAAACTATACACACAGCGATGAAATCAAACACACCTCTAGACATTTCTACACCATTTCTCTAGATGGTCGTAGTGTTTAAGGCTAAACTGATATGGAGGCAACCTCCTGAGAACAAAGCAGCTCCTCTGGGAATGATATGGGCTTCTCTTGAAGGATAGCCATCAAACTTATGGTCACTTGGAATGCACGTTCACTTATCTACAGAATCTGGGTACTAAGGCAAGAGACAAAGACTGGATGACTCACTTAAGAAAACTGGCCATATCTAACTGCCTCAGATATGTTCTACCCTCAAAGTGGGCAGGTTTGGATGGACAGTAGTTGAGGATGATTAAAGACCAGAAGGCTACCATAAAGGCATACTCTACATACCGCTTGAGATCTCTGGTGTCATCCTAGACCCAGGAAGGGACCTTATAGTAACTTAATTTTGTAGGAGATGCCACTTTATTATATATTTAATTTTATATAAATATCTAAGTTCATTTATATACTAGCATATTACGCTGAAAGTCTAACAATACATATTTGATTGTCTTACAACTCTCATGACTCACTAAGTTTACATTTAGATGGGAAATACCAAGCACACCCATTGTTTTTTATGCTGATAGCAAAAGATCCAGCCCTTGTCCCATACTAAATTCTATGAACATGGGTCAGATAGTATTTTTCAATAGCTAGACACATAAGCTAGCATCAGACACATGAATGGCCATCTGGACAACACATAAATGGATCTCATGAAACTTGAAGTTGATGGTTTTGTGTAGTGGAAATAATGACTCATAAAATATACTAGACTAGACTGCAAGACTTGTTTAAAACTTCAATTGTTTATTAGTTTTCCCAACTCCTTGAACAACTTCTAATATTTTCTAGACAGAACCATCAATGTACTCCCTCTGCCTTTTGATGCTGAAACATAACAATTTTATTATGTTGCTTCAGAGCAGAAAAATTTTCATTATTTTGTGTTTCAGTAGAAATCTTTGATCCCTGACTTAAATTAAGCCAAAGCTAAGAAACAGCTTACACATTTATATATGGTATTTGGTCATTATTTGAAAACAAAACAAAATAAAAGTGCAAAGAGGAGTGTTTGAAGTGAAACCTCTTCTGAGTTGATGTTTCATCCCCTCTTCCTCTTCTTCCTTCTCAGACTACTTCAACACACAGAGTTCTGCGGAACACAGCAGAGCCACAAATTACAATGGAGTGAAACTCCTACTTAATAATGACATTCCTTAAGTTAGTAAAAATCTGCCAACATCTGCAACCTCCTCTACAGAGTTGTGAGCCAAAGTTAAAAATCATGTGTGACAGTGCTATGGAAAATACAATTGATTCCAGTCTGATTGTGTCAGTTCCAAACAGAGACAATATTGATGATGCTCAATAGTAATCTTATTGGGCTTGGACCCAACTGAACGTTGGTCTTTGTCAACTCATTATTCCTCTATCAGAGGGATCTCTGCAGATTGATCTTGCCAGCACCTCTTGATGTGTCTCACAAATCAGTGCTCTCCCGTTGGCAGGCAGATTTGAGTTCTGCACAGTAATTGCTGTATTTTTTTAAACCCCCCCCCTCTCTCTCTCTCTCTCTGCCTCATTCGCTGCCAGAAGACAGTGATTACACATTGAAAGTCACTGTTATTTGAAAAGGTAAGCTAGTCCAAACAAGATTGAGGAGGTGGATGTTCAGTCTTTGGTCAAACCAAGAGCTTTGGTCATACCGAGAGCTGTGGTCATACCACAGGTGCTCTCAGTTTGGCAAAATAGTGTATTACTTTTTTGTCTTGTTTTATGCAGTTAATTAGAGGAATCTCTGAAGTTTGTAGAAGTCTACAACGTTGCCTGTAGGAAAGTTCAGCTCTGCAGTTTAATGGTCTGGTTAGATGATTAGCATTTGCAATTTTCACAGATTGGAAAATATATTGTCTCATAAATAATGGTAGATGGGATGGACAAGGCATTTAGCATCACTTTGGATTCCTCAAATGTCTTCTGTGATTTGATATGTCCTTCTGGCCAAAATGGATGTTCCATCCATATAAAAATCTTTCGAGATCAGTACTTCAGCAAGATAACAAATGTAAATGATATTCAGGTGAAATCATAAGGATAGAGTTAAGTTCCATGGTTCCACAGTTAGTTTTCTTCCGGGGTGAAAGACTCTTCTGAAAAGTATGTGTCCATGTACTTGTTAGACCATGCACTTTAAGGATGTGTATTCAAGTTACTGATGCCCCCAATCATAAAAATTTACTGGTTGCTATTTGTACACTTTAATTGCATAGTACAGCTGCATTTGTAGGGACTTCATTGAAAGAAACACACAAAAACTCTTCCTGTGGTGTGCTACAGTTTCCTGCTGCTTCCTTGGACTCAGACTGATTGGATGCAAGTAACTGAGGCAAAACATGTGTTGAGACAAGACATATGCTGAGGCAAAACTGTGCTGAGGAAAGGCATGTGGAAGTCACATCATGTTTGTAGGATATAAATAGGACTCCACAGAGTGATGGCGAAAGAGCTTGGCTTGTTGGTACAGCTATCTGTGCAATGCATGTGGGTCCTGTGTCTTTGCTGATCTCCCTGATCATTGCTTCTCTGAGGGAAGCACAGCCGAGAACTTCTCCTTGTCTCCATCCAAGTACACCCTGCTGACTGGAGCCCAAGCTAAGTCTCTTTGCTAGGCCACATCACCACTGCTGTCGTTTTCCTGACTCTCCCAAAGTTGTACTGCTTGTATACCCGTGAAGTATTTATGAGTGGATCGAACTGTTGTTGCCTGCTAACCTATGAATTGAACTACTGATTTCCAGACAACACAGACTGGAGTTGTTCCAAAGAACCTTTCTGAACAAGTCCACTTCCCCAGCATCCTTTCTTTTCTACTACCTAGGTTGGGTGGTGGGCTACAAGGGAAGTTAAAGAACCATCATTTTAAAATAAGGTTTGAAAAAATTAAAGTTACAGGTTGCTCCATTTCCAAGTAATCATTGCATAAAAGACAACAGTTTTCTGAGCAGTTGACTCCTCCTCTGCTATCTGAAACATGGGGAATGAACACTGGGTCTCTCTGAGCCAACTGATGCTTTCTTCTGAAAAAAGATTTTTTTTTTGACTTTTGAACTTTGTCTACACTTAAGACAAACAGAAATAACTCATTTGAGTGGAAAGGAATTGACAACAGCTTTACATAACATGCAATGAAGTTTTATAGGCAAAGCAATACTGATGATATTGGAGAACTGCTACACTCTCAGATGCTACTTCTTTATTGATTCCCATTGTTTTGGAAGCTAAAAGAATGCAGGATCCATGCATGCACCATAGTCTGGACCACAAAATGGGAGGATATACTGATGATGGCTGGAGAAAGTGCTAGCTCACTACCCTGCTCATCTACAGGATTTCTTTCTACTGCTGACTGTCAAAGACTATAGTGATGAGTCATCCTAAATAAAAAATAATAATTTTCCAACATTGATGTCACTCTATTTCTCCCAAGTGTCCTGGCTTAGAAAAAGCAACTGGGTGTTTGGCTTTAAAAACCACTTTCTTGTTTGGTTGCAAGACACATGAATATGCAAACTAAATAGATAAACAAAAGATGGTTAATTGACTGCATATGGAACCTAATTATCCCAGCAGAACTTAAAAAGCAAGACTGATAGCAGATTAATGGTGGAACTGATGGAGGTTGGACTCTCCAGAACCATTCAACCCATGTCTCTGTCCTGTCCTTCAGGAATAGCACCACTTCTATCAGTCAGATCTGCAGATGTTCGAGGGAACCACCAATAGGGTGCTGGGTAATGATCCTGAGGTTTGTTTATAGTTTTTGTTTCAGGTAGGAATATAGATTTTTCTGAGCTTACTGCACAAGGGTTACGGCATCTGATTTTTAGGGTGCATCTCTTTAGACTTATTTTAAGCATATATACTTGTTGTATATTCACTGTATACACTGCTGGGTTTCATAAAGACATTTAAGTATATGTGTTTTGACCATATTTAGCTCACATACTCCTCGTTTTCCCTTCCCTCTCTTACCTCTCCAACTAGTATCCATGCTTACTCCAATCTCTTTTCTGTTTTATGCTATATAAAGTGGATTTATATTTTTATATAAGCTCTATCATCCACAAATGGAAGAAAACATGCAAGACTTGTTTTTCTGGGTCTAATTTGGCTTCATATGATGATCTCAAATTGCATACATTTCCCAGCAATAGACATAATTTTGTTCTTATTTATGGCTGAATAAAATTCCACTGTGTCCGTGTATCACATTTTCTGTATCCATTCATCAGTTGATAGACACCAGCTGTTTCCAGAGCATGTTTATTGCGAATAGCTCTGTAATAAACAGAACAAATGTTGCTGGAAGATGGGGGGAAAGGGGAAATCTTACACATTCCTGATAGGAAGAGAAATCAGTCATTCCACAAAGGCAAGCAGCATTTAGAGTCTTTAAGGCAACTAGATCTACTCTGTGGTCCAGTGACACCATTCTTGGCTTTATACCTCAGAGATTCTAAGTCAATAAACTTACGTGGGTAAATTTTTTTTCTCTCTAAAAATTGTCAAGCTTATTCATGTGCAGAAACTTGAGCATTGCCATAGCAAGGAGCAGCATGAGTGGGAGGTATTGATTATTGGTGTTCAGTGGTTTGGATACTCAAAATAAAAATATCATTCCATCACTAAAACTAAGCTGGGAGGCAAATAAAGGTTTGACAAAATAACAACAGATATCTATATCTAGTAATACTTTTTTCATTTTGGCATGCTATTTGTGTGAATGATTATTTAATTCCTTTGTTTCTGACAACTCCTCTTGTCATCTTTGGAGTATCTATCATAAATAGACAATATTTATAATAAATTACTGAAGATGAAAAAGTATTTTCAAGGAAAAGTAAGAGAAGGGTCCTTTTTCTTTCTTTTTTATTATATATTTTCTTTATTTACATTTCAAATGTTATCCCCTTTCCTAGTTTCCCCTCAACTCTCCTCTTCCCCCCTCCCCCTGCTCCCAACCCCCCCCCCATTCCTGGCCCAGGCTTTCCCCTATAGTGGGGCACAGAACCTGCACAGGACCAAGGGCCTCTCCCCTCATTGATGACCAACTAGGCCATCCTCTGCTATGTAGCTAGAGCCACGAGTCCCTCTGTTTGTTTTCTTTGATTGGTGGTTTAGTCCCAGGCATCTCTGGGGTTACTGGTTAGTTCATATTGTTGTACCTCCTAGGGGGATACAACCCCCTTCAGCTCCTTGGGTACTTTCTCTAGCTCCTTCATTGGGGACCCTGTGTTCTGTCCAATGGATGACTGTGAGCACCCACTTATGTATTAGTCAGGCACTGGCAAACCTCTCAGGAGACAGCTATATCAGACTCCTGTAGGGTCTTAAATCCTCATATGTTATGTTATGTTATGTTATGTTATGTTATGTTATGTTATGTTATGTTATGAGGACCAGTGTTATGGAAGTCATCAGGTTACTTAGAAGCTACTTGGGACTTATAGTGTTCTAAGAAATGTGATGTAGGGAATGGCTCCCATTTATATAGGTTAAAGATAGCTTCCATTATGTTTAAAGACGGTGATGCTAATAAACAACCAAGGAATCACAACATTTTATAGTCTTAAAAATACCCATGTCAAAAGCCGTATATATCCAGTTCTAGAACTTTTTTTTTTAAAGACTGAGTACTTCATTCTTCTTATTGTCAGATAAAAGATGTACTACTAGCTGTTGGCTTCCATTCTCAAGAGCTACAACTGAATTCTTGCATGGTAGCCCACATTTTCTGTTTTGAAAATAAGGACTGGCTTCACTGGTATGCCACTGAAGGTATGGGCTGGCACATTCTCATTAAATTTTTCCTACATTTTGTCCCTTGTGAGTAGGAAGACAGGACATAGTTGGATGCAATATAGGTGAGGTGTCTTCCAAATATGTTTCATGCCTAGCTCTTTAGCATTCAGAGAGATCCTGTGTAATGCTGTTGTCATTGCACATAAAATGTAGAGCTATCCCATCAAAATCATTTCCCAATGCTACTGACAAGTCTTCCAATGGAGTTAGTCAACATTTCTTCCTTTTATGGAATGGCAAGCACAATTCAGATTAAATTATCTTAGGCTTTCCACAACTATTACAATGCCTTATTGAAATTAAAGGTTGTGTCTCTCCTCCCTTGCAAATTAGAAATCAAAATAAACCAGAAGAATTATAATAATATTTCTTGAATATAACTAGGAAGAATATTGCCAGAATGAATAGCCACCCCTCACAAACAAATGCCAATTTTAATTTTAGAATATTGTCTACTATCCTGCCATTTGCAAACATTTAAGGACAATTACTTCAACTCTGATACTATTTGGCAATCTGACTGTCAAAACTGAATTCCTTAGGGTGTATACCCAGAATGTTTTTGATAGCTACACCCTTCCATAGATGGCACTTCCGTCCTGTGTGCAAATGAGCTGCTGCCTGGCATTCTCTCTCGGAGTTTCTATATGTGGTGGTGAAAAGCAGCTCACTGCTGAGGCTCCTAACAATTACTGTTCCCACTTTGCAAATATTTGCATGATTAATTTTTCCTGATGTGTGTATTCCCAACCATGAGCACAAACAGCTTTTCATTTCAAACAAGTGAAGAGGCACCCTGAGGGGCAAGATCATACATTTTTATGAAGTTGCTGCTGTGGAAACTTACAATTTTTACAGAAATTTTTTTCTTTTCTTTTCTAGGGTAAAATGAAAATTTAATACCTGTGAAAACTACTTTTCATTTTCATAAAATGAAGTGACAGCAAGAATAAAATCTATTTAGAGCCATGTAATTTTGGTGGGGTGGCTGTGCTCTGTTCTTCTTGCATTTAGTTAGCACATCTCCCTCCAGGAGGGGATGCTTATAATTCCGAGATGTGAGCATGCCTCTGTTCCTACAAGAGAGAACTCTTGGACAGCTTTGCAAGTTATGAACATAATAAACCAGAGATATAAAACATAGCTTATTAAACACTTTAAGAAAAAAAAATCCCTGATGTGAGGCTTCAATGCTAGAAGTGTTTATAATAATGAAGAACTCAAGACATTAACAAACATATTTTTTAATACAGAAATTTTTTCTTTCCTGGTCTTAGTGTAGGAACAAATGCATTCTTGGAGGAAATATTAATTTCTAAGTCCTCTTGCACTGCTATCTTCTTCCTTATCTTGACCATTTCCCCTCTCCTTTTTATCTCCTTTATTGATCATAATTATTCTATTGTTGCAGGAAATAATAAAAAAAACAATTGCCAAGTTCCTATTCTCCATCCAGCTACTCTCTACCCACCAATTCTCTGGCAAGGCCAGAACTCCTCAGTTTCCTTCACTGCCACACCAGCCCCACACAATGACTGTCCACCCCGCAGTCAGCTGCCACAACACCCAGCAACATGGTAGAAACAAAATTCTAGATTGTTATAGTTAAAAAGCCATATATATATATATATATATATATATATATATATATATATATATATATATAAAATCAATTCACAAGATTCCAATACAATAATTTAACTACCAACTGATAATGATAAAAGCCTCTTACCTAGATTAGACAAATTATCCCAATTATTCTATTCTTTATGATATCATAACTACCTGGAGCTCTTTAAAATCACAAGTGATCAGGATCTTCTTCTTATCCTTCCACCTTCATCTTGGTTTCCCCTTTTCTCTCTGAATTTCTCTCTGTCCCTGCAACTCTTCCCTCTGCCTCCCTTTTCCCTGTCCAATCACAGACCTCCTGCTGCACAAATATTCTAATATAATTGGACAGGAAAAATCCTGCCACATTCTATATGTAAGGCAGCTTGGTGAGCCTAAAGTTACATTCTCCCCACTCTCTAGAGTTTTCTAGAAGGTTTTCCTAGCTATCCCCATGGTTCATACCTTATATAATGCAGATCTCTGATCAGAAGTCTCCTGATTTGGACCCTTCTCTGGCACCATCCCTTTCTATCCCCTTACCTTGTGTGTGCTTGGAAGTAATGGCTCCCATTTGTTAGGCCATGTCAATCATGTCCATGGCCATGTGATTTGTAATCTCTCTAGCTCTGCTGCTGGGCCTGACCATGCAATTGGCTTTAGCCGGTAGAAGGTTGGCAGAAGGGATGTTCTGCACTCATTTTTATGTGTTTCTTTCCTTAGTTTTCACAGATTCTCTCTGCAGGTTGACATTCATAGGTCATAACTAAGTCATTCCAGTCCTCTCACCTGTAGCATCCTGAATCTGCAGCAGCCAGACCAACTGACATTATGAACAAATTAAACCCAAGACAGGAGATCTGAACAGCTAATATCTCAGACTCATGAAGAACATAAATGCATGTTTTCAAGACAGTACCATAGTGCTTTGTTACATTCTGTATACTGATGTGGGAAAAAAGAGTCATGTATAATATTACATTGTAAAAATCTAATTTATGGTCCTATGTATGTTCCTATGAAGAAAGGCCCACTGTTACAGGACTTAACAGATGTTTGCCTCAGACAGTGAAATGTTCATCTCAGTAACTTTATATGCAACATTGCTTAAGGTAAGTAAATATAAATTAGACAGAGCCATGTAGACAATGCAATGTAGTCTTTGTAAGTGGCATCTTAAGATGATCTCTCTGGGAAGGAACAGTCCTAAAGTTGATTTATAACAAATGTATGGAATGTTTTAGTTGAGATGGTAACTTTTTCCTTATGGAAACTACAAAATCATAATTCAGCATTTAACATTAACATGCATCCTGACCATCAATGAAAAAGATGGTATATATATTTCCAAATAGATTTCCATTTGGAACTCTTACTTCTGTCTCACTGAATTCACATATCTTACAAAGTCTGCCCTGTGCAATGCTTCTGAGTAGATCCATATTTGGAATGTAACTTTCCCCTGACCAGAAATAGTATTTGACCATTTGATTGAATAAGGTTTGTTAAACACTTACTATATTTCTAGTGTAGGGAAGAAAATAAATGGCCTTGGTATTTTTTAAAGCGTTTCTTAATGTATAAACTAGTTGATAATAAAGAGTACAATACAATACATTGAGGAAAACAATTTCAATAGATAAAACAAATAACCATGTAACAAGATGCACTGAGGCAGCTGGCAAGCCTCTATGGCTCATGGGAAAGCAGGACTTGGATATGTTCTTTCATCTTTCATCATATTTCCTTCCATTTTCTTTGGTTTTCATATCTTATTTGACTATCATGTCCCTCTTACATCAGACTCTTTTGCTGCTGGAGTTTATTGAGAATCTCATGTATGCATGAATTAATCCTGAACAAGCGTGTTGTTTAGTTAACTTGGCCATTCTTGCATGACATTTAACAACTGGCCTCTGAGGACCAGCATTGAATTGATCAGTTTCATTTAACCTTTGGAGCATCTAATGTTGCACAAACCCATTGTTCAATAGTGGTCTCCAGAGTTGATTTAACCATGTTTTCACTTCTGGGTACAAGAGATGGTTATGACAGTGAGCGTTATGAATCCCATAGGTCACTTTTAGGAAAAAGGAAGACGAGCATTGTTGTAAAAATACATCAGGGAAGAAAGAGGATTGGGGTACAGTTTCCATCACGAAAGATCTTTTCTGTGCATTTTCAAATTCACAAGAAAAAGGGAAAAGAAAAGAAAAAGTGAGAGCATGTGCTTTGAGCTTGGGCTGAGATGATATATTTGAACAAATATACTCTATTTTCCCAGCATCTGTATCAAAGAATTTTTGCCACAATTTAAATCTGATTCAGGTGGTGAAACATCTGGAAATCATGATGCATTTACAGAACATCATAAAATGTTGACATATAAAGCTGAAAATTATGTAATGTACCATTTTGTGCTAAATCAGATGCCATCTCATGCTAGAGTCTCTGGAGATGAGGAATGGCAGGTGCCAAATGTTCTAGGGGAAAAAATGAGAATAGTTTAAAGAAATCTGATTTTTAAAAATTAATGAGTTTGGAAAAGTCTGTATTATTCTACTTTGGTCCTGAAACATCTAAATATATCTATCAAAACATATCTTTATATAGCCTAAATGTGTCCTCAACTTTAATTTGACTTTTTAGTTAAGAGCAACTATATAATATTATATTTCATGGACTGAAAGATAGAAGGGCTTATAGTCTGGATAAAATTACCTTCTGAACCTAGAGAATGGCAGGGGGTGGGAGGAGAGTAAAATTGGTTACAGCCCTGTTACTGCAGTTAGAGAATTAGAAGAATTTGGGTTAGTTTGACTCTTTTGTTTTGCACATTTCTAATCCATCTTGGTATTTTACAAAAATGAGTTCTAAGCAGAACATCTGTTGTTACTCATGTCGGTTTTCATCAGCATCAGGCTCCATAATAGGTTAAGAAGACCTCTCTTTCCCTGCCTTTTAAGAGTCCTGCTTCTGAACCAAAAGTAAAAAGGTCTTGTATTGCCTATTTCATTCAAGTTTAATAACTTGAATTTAATAACTTGAATCCAAAACAATGTTGCTCCAGCCTTCAGGAAGACTTTGCTCTTCTCCCCACTCTTCCTACACTGGGATGCTACCAGCTCTGCCTCTCCAAGTCCGTGGAACAGTTCAGCTGGTTGGTGGTACTGATTTCTTTCCATATCTATTGCTTTCTTAACCCTATCCTTCAAATCCCAACCAAATGCTAAGAGCTTCTGTCCCTCTGCTCTCAAGTTTGCTAACTTGGGAATTATTGTTGAATTTTAAAAGCCCTTTCTGTTTCATCCACAAACATCTCTTGAGCAACTACTATTGCCAGGCATGATTCTACATTAAATCACAGTAAAACGAGGTGATGTTCCTGTGTTTGTTGGTAATATAGTCTATCACAGGGAGCTGGAGTAAAGTGATGTTGGAATTTTAAAGATAACATCACACACACACACACACACACACACACACACACACACATTTATATGTCTGTGTCTGTGTATGTGAATGTATGTAAGTGTCATGCCTGAGACCAGAAGAGGACATCAGATATCCTTGACTGGAGTAACAGATGTGCTGGGACCAGAATGCAGATCCTATAGAAGAGATTATTAACCACTGGGCTATACCTCCAGTTCTGAGATACTATTTTAAAGGCAAATTTAAGTCTTACATGGCGTTGTCATTTAAGAAAACTAAAGAAAACCATCAGATGCTCATTAGATCTTTCAAATTAAAGAAAACCATCAATTTGAATTTCAGTCAAGTCACCAATTTTACTTCATTATAAGTCTGTCTCATGCCTTACTTGAAATGAATGAGAGGAGATTCAAATATGTCTGGGTGTTCTTTGGACATGTTCCGTAGTTAGTTTCTCAGCAACAGACCTTTATCTAGTTTCTATGGTCCTGTACTGACATTTTCTTTAGTGTGGTCTCTCAGTGGGTGTAGACTTCATTTACTCTTAATCCCCACCTTCTTTAGATACTTTCTTCCCACAGGCCAGCCCATGTAATTCTCCAACTTTACAAATGCTGTTTTTGGTTGCTGTCTACTTCATACACTTTTTAAAAATAAAGCAGAGTGATGTCTACATTCTAGAAGTTCATATTTTCATGTGTCTCCAGTGATCTGCTATCATGCTCATGGCCTCTCTTATTAACTTCTATTTCCAGTTGGTAAGTGCAGCAATCAAGAATGGAGCTCTGAACCACACAGTTTAGAGTGCATGCCCTGACATTTTTTGCCTACTGGCAGTTAGTGCTTCAAAAAGAATACCGACAGTGCCTCAGTTTCTTCATTTATAAAATGAGGAACATGGTGGTATCTACCTCTGAGAGTGTCTAAGGATGCTAAATATGATGACATATGTGAAAAACCTTCACAGAGCACCCTGCTACTCTTCCTCCTCCTTGGCAGTACCTCATCAATGCGGTTACCTGTGTACAATTTCTAGCATGACCTGGAAAGTCTAAATAAGTAAAGAATTTCAACATTAACTGGTCACAGAAATGAATAATGCTTAGCACCAAAGAGAAAGAAAAAGAAACAAATAACGGCTTCTATGGTGATGCTTAGGTTTTAACTTGTATGTCCTTTTTGTTGCTGATGCTTTTCCTGTCACAGTGAGCAGTCAGGAGTAATTTGTCCTGTTTTATTAAAAAAATATATAGATTACATGAACTGGGAAATGAAAAAAAAAACCTAATATACTTTAAAATACTGCATTCCAACAAAGCTCAAAATATAATATGTGAATAAAATGCTATTTGTGCCCCTCCCCTTTAAAAAAAAATTTACAGAGGCCAGAATTGGTTCCTTTAGTGAAAGGCCACTCTCCTAATTGTGTAAGCTTTGGGTTACTGGTCAAACTATTTAGTGACAATCATGGTGATGACTCCCTGATGATCTGTCCAAGAAAAATTGGATTAAACAGCAGGTTTCCAAAACCACTCTTCAACAGGAAATTACTCATTTTATATTATACTTCTTTAGCTAGTATTTTTGGCATTATGTTATTTGTCGTACTTACATCTTAGCCAAGTTTGTAAATTGAATTCTACAATGCACCTTTTAATGTTCTGAGAAACAGAATCTCTTGGGTTTGAAACACACTGTGTTTTTGGTCTTGCCAAAAATTCGAGGGAAGCCTAGTATAAAATAATATAAAATAATATATCCCATCTGCTTGAGAGATTAGTGAAAATGCAAAGATCATTATTGCTATAAATCTGTAGTATACTTATGTTATTATTATAAGTCTACAGTGTACTTTGGAGACCTTTGAGTCATGAAAGACGTATCTGAAATAACAACCTAAAAGAGGGTGGATGACACTGAAAACTCCAGTAGAGTACAAGTCAAAAATTATCACTGACATGGCTCTGTCTTCTTGGGAAAAAGTAAATCTTTGCAATAAAAGCACCTCAGAGTGAATGTGACATTGAGAGTGTAGGTACAAAATGAAGATAATACTATGACTTCTGTCCCCATATAAAAGCTGTTCCCACCTTCCTTGGAGTACTGTGAACACTGAAAATTTCATCACAGAACAAAATGTCTTATGAAGAGCTCTGGGAGCTAGAATGAATGAATGAATGAATGAGTGAACGAACAAATGAATGAATGAATAGCAAGTAAATGAATGGATGAGATCTTTGAATTTAAATGACTATTTAAAATAATTAGTTTGTTTTTATAACAAAAGACATAATAAAATATAAGCTTCTATTATTCATACAATCACTATGGGGATTTAACTACTCCACAATTTAATTTTTCAGCTTCTACAAAGAAATTTATTTTTCTAATGTGAAAATACTGAATATACTTTTAAATTGCTAGTGACTCCACACAATTTTGTCTATTTTAAAAGTTTAAACCATAAATCATAAGATTTAGAGAGAAAATAATTATCAGAAACTTTTTATACAATATATTTGAGCTTTTTTTTTGTAATTTCCCCAATTTCTTTACAGTGACAGCAAACTATACCACGTCATAGGAAAAGACTGTTTCAAATCTCTAAAATGTCAGTAAGTACCCCTTGTTATTCTTCTCCTATGTGAAGTCCTGTCCTAATATTTTGAGGGGAAAAGAAAGCCTTTGGTAATGTTGGAGTCCCTTCAAAAACAAAAGCAAACACTTGACATGCTAAATTTTAGGACAGAATACACTTCATTGTGTGGTATCCTTTATTATTGTCTCCCTCATCCCCAAAGGACCCAATTCTTTTCGACAACCTATGTCTTGGACAGATAACCATATCTAACTTATGAAATTAAGAATCTCTCAGCTACTTGGAGAGCAGAGCAGGTAGCAAACAACACTGGGTAAGGAGAATATAATGGGTATAGATGAGGGGGAGGGGAGGGAGAAAAGAAAGATGGAAGAGGGGAGGGAAGGAGGGAGGAAATAACCAGGTTTCAGACTTCCTAAATGAAAGGAAGAGGAAAAAAGTTTGCAGAGAAGCTAGAAGCTGGGCACCTAGGGACCACAAACAGAGGTCATATTTGGATTCCCATCAAAGGACAGGTTTTCAATATAGTTGCTAATCCAGATTTTTAAAATATTCACCAAAATATTTTCTACTAAAAAAAAAGATACACTTAAAAGCTAATTTATGCGAGTTATGCTGACACATGTCTGTTATGCCAGCCCTGAGGATACTGAGGCAGGAGGAACACAACTTCAAGACCATCCTGGCCTGCATAGCAAAATCCTGTCTCAAAAATATGTCCGTCCGTCTGTCTGTCTGATATCATTTATCTATCATCTATAAATAAAACTAATTTATAAGTTAGTATGAACCTCTCATCTCAAATGGCAACATATGTGAAAACTGCCCACCTAGTTGAGCCAGGCGTAGGCAGCAGGTGCCGCTGTCCTCAGTGAGCCAGCCCGTCTTTATGAGAGTCTTGATCAGACTGCAGCAACCTGCCCTTGAAGCGGTAGTTTAACAACCTTTGCCCAAGCACTCTCTGGCTCTTTGCACATCTTTAATAGTTTCCTTGACAGACTATGAAGAACTGCCAGATGACAGTTCTATTTCATTTTTTGTCAGTGGCTGGTGCTCCCTTTTTCTCTCTGGCGTTTTCTCAAGGGCACGATTCTGTAAGTCAGCGTGGCAATGTTCACGGTGGGGATTGCTCTTTCAACCACTGTACCGATGTAGCAAGAGCGAGTCACAGACATGTCAAGATTTCAGGCCTTCAGAAAAGTAATCAAGGAGTATTTTATAAACTCTAATGTCCTTTCCATTGGAAGCAAATTGAAACTGGGGATTGGTATCTGATATTAAGGGTTTACTTTAAAACACTGCTGACAGAAGCATAAAAAAACCCTTTTGATTAATATACTGTAGGATTTTGTTCTCTTGGAAAATAAAGCACAGTGGTGTCCTTTTGTTCCCTGAGTTTTAAATAAAACATTTGTCATTATTTTACACTGTATATATCTAATTGCACAATTATTTCATTATATGGCACTAAAATATGATTTCAAACTCCTCCTGCATATTCTATGTTTTAAGTAAATAATCGCTTAAGTCAAACATCATTTATTAAATTACATGACACTTTACTGAACATAATTGAGATGTCAAGACTTTTTTATTAGTTCTGCATAATGACATAATTGAAGAATTAATAATAAATTATTCCCTTTGTAAGTTAGAATAAATAAAAACAATTTCTAGGGTTTTCTTTAAGAATGCAGGAATCTTGAAATTATCTCTCATTTAACTGTGCTGATGAATATCACTTGTTTCTTCAGCAAAAGTACAAAATGAGCCAGCTTTTCCTTCTCTGAGATTCAAGTGGGCTCTTACTGCATGGAGATATAGGGTTCTTTAGATATTGTTTCTTTCAATTATCTCGGTGTGGAAAGGGAGTGTAGCTTATTTTAAACTTAAGTATGCTTGTATACTGAACATGACATTTTCATTATAATCATTAACATTCACATGTTATAAAGTCACAGCCTTTACACTAGGTGTAGGGAGTATATGTAAAAACCAAGAAGTGCCCATGTTGGTTTCAAGATCAAGAAATTATTACAATGAAGGATGGAGAGATGGCTCTGTAGTTAAAGTACTTGCTGTGTAAATGTGAGAACAAGAGTTTCTATTTCCAGAATCACTAAATAAATGCCAGGCAAGTGTGATAGCCAATGCACAGGAAATAGGCAGAGAAAACATGCTACCTAAAATGACTAAATAGGTGAGCTATGAATCTAGATGGAAATTCTGCCTCAGTAAATAAAATGGAGAGTGATGAAGTAAGTTATTTATCATCATCCTCTCATTGCTACTTGCACACACACATACATAAGAACTCACATACACACATGAATGCACACACACATGCAAAACGTAACAAAGATGCTTTACTATTGCACTTATTGTAAGATGTCGGGCACCATGAATGGCGTGGTGGTACAGACTTTGCCTCTAGGAGCTTGGTTCACTAACACTCACAGCTGATCACAGTGTCCACTGAAAAGTAGATAAGACACATCAATAGGACTTATGTGAAGAGAGGAGTCCCTGTGCCTTAAGACAAAGATGGGACATGAACAGAAGCAGAGCAAAGGACTCATGCTTGTGCTTGAGCGAGAGATGCTTGAAGACTTACCTTCCTGCAGTAGGTCTTGCTACACTTGAGCATCAAGACGATGTTAACAGCAGTATATCCTTAAAGATAATTAAATACAGCCAAACATCACTATAGGCAGTTTTGACCATGTGGAGTCATGAATTAACAAAACCCTCCATTCTTCCAGCTGTAAAATTTTAGAATGAAGCACAAAATGTAAAACAAACAAACAAACAAACAATTACAAAACAAACCAATAGAGAGGTCAGACAGGGCTCTTGTTGGTCTGGCATCAAATTATCTAGCCAATCTAACTTTTCAGTCCACACAGCTTGTGCCCTGTACTCTGAAATTAATATACCTCACATGTGCCTATCTACCTCATATCATTTGTTTGTGGGACTTTAGATGTGTAGGTTTGGTTCAGCATGTAAAGACTTCTGGTAGGAAGAGGCATGTGTGTGCATGTGCAGTGTTTCCTCTTACATTTCTGGTGTTGCTATTTGGCTCAAGAATGAATTTAAAGACTATGTACCCATACTCCATCTCCCCTTTCATCAGTCTCTCTCAAGAAGTATCTCTCTCTCTGGTTTATGATATAAAACAAAACAAAACAAAACAAAACAAAACAAAACAAAACAAATCCTTTTATTTTAACAACGTTTGAAGGTATACCTTTTCTCTCATTCTACATTGCTTCTTGCTTTGCATAGCTCACTCCACTTTTGTTGTTTGGTGCCACTATTTTTTAGTTCTTGAAGATGCACCTTTGTCTTCATGTAGTTCTGCCTTGCTTCACTATCCACTGTTGATAGCCTTGTGGGCCATCTCTCATCTATGAGTTTATTCACGAACAATGGAAATATCTTTCTACAGAAACAGTTGTTACAGATGCCTATAATTATCACTAGAATGTGCTAAGTGTTTTCCAAAGTAACTTAATCATTTTGCCTTTTCCACCCGACATAATGTGTTTGCTGCTGACACCCAAGTAGTAAAAGCATTTTTGAGTGTATCTCTTTTACTTGGATGTGCAATGAAATCTCATTGTGGCTTTCACTTGGATTTCCAAACTGCTAATGATATGAAGTACCCATGTTTGGAACCCTTATGTACTGTTCGTTGAATAATTTCTATTTTATTTTAATGTACTTGTAATTTTACTATTACTTATATCACTTAATATCAAGGTTTTTGTTCTGTTCTGTTCTGTTCTGTTCTGTTCTGTTCTGTTCTGTTCTGTTCTGTTCTGTTCTGTTCTGTTATCCAGTATAAAGCAGAGAGGTATGCCTCTTGAGAGAGATTGAGGAAAGGGGTGATGGAGTTTAGGTATACAGTCTTTGCAATCATTCTTGAGCCAAAGAACATACCCCCAAAATGTAAGAGGAAACACACACACACACACACACACACACACACACACACACACACACACACACACGCATGCACTTATTACATGGTTACTTCTGGATTTGGGCAATTATTTTAGATTAAGTCAATCAGGATTTTGGGTGAGCATAGTTTTCATCACCTGAATAAATACCTATATATGTAATTGTTATAAAGGATGTTAAGTCTGTCTCACATTATATTTTCTAACTGAAAATTTGTGGTGAAAATATTTGCTATATAGACTTTAGCAGTTTAATGGGTATTTATAAGATAACATTATTGAATGTTCCAATCTCTGATAATAGCATACCTACTCATATTAATCATCTCTAATTTTTCTCAGAAATATTTTATAGTTTCAATATATAAGTCATATGTACCAAAATAATCTTCAATTTCACATTTTCATGATGTTATACATAGATATTTTAAATAGAATTTTCCAAATGTTTGGTGTTAGCATATAAAATAATAGCATTTTACAAATTGAATATATCATCTACATTATTTGTTGAAGTAACAAAATCTATTTAGAAAGGCTTTTTTCTTCAGGCTCACAGCTCTATATAGCCCATCATAATGGGGAATCCTGGGGGGAGGAGCTTGAGGCAACGATTCACATTATATCAGCTGTCAGCAAACAGGGAGAGATGGACCCTAGTGCTCAGCTTAGTTCCTTTTTTTTCTTTTTTCTTTTTTTTATTGAATATTTTCTTCATTTACATTTCAAATGCTATCCCAAAAGTTCCCTATACCCTCCCACCTGTCCTGCTACCCTACCCACTCTAGTTCCTTCTTTTTATTCATTCTTGGACCACAGCCCATGGGGCGATGCCACACACACTTAGCGCCACCTCAATTTACCCCATCCAGAAACTCCCTCTGAGTTATAAGAGGCTTGTCTTCTGGTGATTCTGTCTTCTCAAATTGACAACTGAGATGAATCTCAAACTGAACTTCTGATTTGTTATCTTACTATGTTATTTTAATAATTTTAGTAGTTTTTCTGTGGGCTTAACTGGATGTAACAAGATTGGTGACCTCAGGAAACAATAATGTCCCTCTTTCTGTCTGACCAATCTGCTTTCATTATTTTGCTTTATTTCTAGTAAGGCTAATGAGAATTGTGTTAAAAAGAATTGTGAGATGATAAAAGGGGTTAGTTAATATGAGAGCACCGTGAGGAGGCAAACAAATAAATGTGAGCAAAAGAGTCACAATGTGTGTGGCAGGAAAGCAGAAGGGAGACATTGGGAAGAGGAAGGTGATCAGGATGTAGTGGAGGCTCCTGCAGGGTAGCAAACATGGGGCTGTACCTGCAAGGAGTATACATGGAAACCCCCAAATTAAACTCTGTGTGTGTGTGTGTGTATGTGTGTGTGTGTGTGTGTGTGTGTGTGTGTGTGTGTGTGTGTGTGTGTGTGTAACTTCTATTTCCAGTTGGTAGGTGCAGTAATCAAGAATGGAGCCCCTGAACCATACAGTTTAGAGTGCATGCCCTGACTTTTTTGCCTACTGGCAGTTAGTGCTTCATAAAGAATACTGACTGTGCCTCCGTTTCCTTATTTGTAAAATGAGGAACATGATGGTATCCATCTCTGAGAGTTTCTAAAGATGCTAAATATGACTGCATGTGTGAAAAACCTTCACATATGTGTATATATATATATATATACACATCTATATATATGTATATGGATGTATATATATATATATATATATATATATATATATATATATATGAATATATACTATATAGCAATATATGGTTATTTGTTAAATGGTTTTCCTACATCTAGAGAAATGACCATATTCCTTTTTGAGTGAATATTTTCTTTATTTACATTTCAAATGTTATCCCCTTTCCCAGTCCCTCCCCCTGGAAACCCCCTATCACCTCCCCCTCCCCCTGTTTCTATGAGGGGTTTCCGCTACCCATCTATCTACTCCCACCTCTGTACCCTGGCATTCACCTACACTGCAGCATCAAGTTTTCACACAACCAAGAGCTTCTTCCCCACTGATGCCTGACAAGACCATCCTCTGCTACATATGCAGCTGGAGCCATGGGTCCCTCCATGTGTGCTCTTTGGTTCGTGGTTTAGTACCTGGGAGCTCTGGTTGATATTGTTGTTCTTCCTATGGGATTGCAAACCCCCTCAGTTCCTTCAGTCTTTTCTCTAGCTCCTTCATTGGGGACTCCATGCTCAGTCCAATGGTTGGCTGCAAGCATGCGCCTCTCTTCTTGTCAAGCTCTGGCAGAGCCTCTCAGGAGACAGCTATATCAGGCTCCTGTCAGCAAGTACTTGTTGACATCCACAATAGTGTCTGCTTTTGGTGACTATATTTGGGATGGATCCCAGGTGGGACAGTTTCTGGATGGCCTTTACTTCAGTCTCTACTCCACACTTTGACTCCTTATTTACTCCCATGAGTATTTTGTTCCCCCTTCTAAAAAGGACCAAAATATCCACACTTTAGTCTTCCTTCTTCATGGGCTTCACGTGGTCTGTGAATTGAATCTTTGGTATTCTGAACTTTTGGACTAATATCCACTTACCAGTGAGTGCATACCATATGTGTTCTTTTGTGACTGGGTTATCTCACTCAGGATGATATTTCCTAGTTCCATTCATCTGAATAAGAATTTCATGAAATTATTGTCTTTAGTATCTGAGTAGTACTCCATTGTGTAAATGTATCACATATTCTGTATCCTTTCCTCTGTTGAAGGACATCTGGGTTGTCTCCAGCTTCTGGCAATTATAAATAGGCTGCTATGAACACGGTGGAGCATGTGTCCTGTTATATGTTGGAGCATTTTTTGAGTATATGCTCTTGAGTGGTATAGCTCAGTCCTCAGGTAATACTATATCCTATTTTTTTCTTTTTTTTAATATTAGATATTTTCTTTATTTACATTTCAAATGTTATCCCCTTTCTTGGTTTTCCCACTAAAAATCTCCTATCCCATTCCCTTCTCCACTACTGTAAGGGTGTTCCCCCACCCATCCACTGACTCCTACTTCCCCGACCTGGCATTCCCCTATACTGGGTCATTGATCCTTCACAGGACCAAGGGCCTTTTCTCCCCTTGATGTCTGGCAAGGCCATCCTCTGCTACATATGAGGCTGGAGCTATAGGTAACTCCATGTGTGCTTTTGGTTGGTGGTTTAGTCACTGGAAGCTCTGGACCACCAGACTGATTTCCAGAGTGGTTGTACCAGCAATCCCACCAATAATGGAGGAGTGTTCCTCTTTCTCAACTTCCTCGTCAGTATCTGCTGTCACCTGAGTTTTTGATCTTAGCCATTCTGACTGGTGTAAGGTGAAATCTCAGGGTTTTGATTTGCATTTTCCTGATGACTAAGGATATTGAACATTTCTTTAGGTGTTTCTCAGCCATTCTATATTCCTCAGTTGAGAATTCTTCGTTTAGCTCTGTACCCAAATTTTAATAGGGTTATTTGGTTCTCTGGAGTTTAACTTCTTGAGTTCTTTGTATATATTGGATAGTAGCCCTTTATCAGATGAAGGATTGGTAAGGATTTTCCCCCAATCTGTTGGTTGCTGTTTGGTTCTATTGACAGTGTCTTTTGCCTTACAGAAGTTTTGCAAATTTCTGAGGTCCCATTTGTCTATTTTTGATCTTAGAGCATAAGCCATTGGTGTTCTGTTCAGGAATTTTTCCATGCTATTGTGTCTATTTGCCTGTGGAATGTTGGTTTGTACTTTTTAATTTCTCTCTCTGTCTTTCTGTCTCTGTTTCTCTCTGTGTGTGTATCTCTCCATCCTTGCCCTCCCCCCTCTCTTCTTTTGATTAGTTATGGCTACTTTGGTATCAGGTCCTTTCTGACCTCACAGCATGTGATGGGCCCATTTCCTTATTTGGGCCAGACTTTTGAGAGACTTGGTACCATTTCTTCCACAAACATTTGTTAGAATCCTCAAGCAACACTATCTAGGCTTTGAGAGTTATTTGTGGGGAGGTTTTGTGTTTTCAATTATATTATTTTAAATGTAGAGGATTCTTTTCTTGTATAAGCTTTTGGATTTTGTGGTTTTTATCAAATTTATTATATTTTATTATCATTGTAATATCCTTATCAGCTGTGAATATGACCCATCTAACATTCCATCCTATGGTATTAATTTTTCTCTGGCGGTTTCTTCATAAATTTTACTACAGGCTCTTTAATTATGTTGTTTCTTTAAAGACTCAGTATATTATTTCCCTCATTTTCTTCATACTTTATTTATGTCAATCTTGTTATTTCTTTCTCTTGACTTCAATATCAGCTTGCTCTTCCATTTCCAGTGCCCTACAATGTAAATTCAGATTCATTATATCATTTTGATTACAAATGAATTTATCTGTACATTCTCCCAAAGCTGTTTGACAGCATTCCATAATTTATTATCTTGTGTTTTCATGTTCCATCTAATTCAAAATAATTGTTGAATTCCATTGTGAATTTTTTATTTTTGCTTGACACCCCCATATATATGTGTATAATATATATATATATGTACAGTGTTCTACACAATTTCCAAATATCTGAATATCTGAATATTTTCTAGGTATCTAGATTCTAAATACTGATTCCAGGTATGATAATCATAGCAAGTACAATTTCAAGTCTGTTATATTTATTGAGATATTTTAGATTTGAGTATGGTATGCCTGTGTGAGTATATAATGTCTTTTTTTTTTTTCAAAAAAAAGTATGAATTTGGTCCTTTGGGGCTGGAGTATTCTACAAGTGTCAATCAGGATAAATTGATATGTAGGGTTCTGGGGTATTGTTCTTGACTGTGATCTCTGTATTCACTTTATTATTGAGCAGAGGCTTTTGAAATATTCAGTTGCTTGAGATTTTAGTAACTTCTCACTCAGTTCTATAAGCTTTTGCCTCTGAGTTTTATTAGAAACAGACACAACTAGGATTGTTATGTTTTTTTGGTACATTAACCTTCTTCCTTTTACCGAATCTCTCTTTATTCATGTAATAATCATTACTTGGATATTATTTGTCTAATATTTACATAGTATAACAAATTAGAATTATTTTAGATTTAGCAACATCAATCTTTCTTCATTTTTTCCTAATTTTAACCTCTTTGTGATCCATATTCAAAGAGTGACTCTTACAGACAACATACTGATCAGTTGACATTTATAATCTCTAAATGCCATGTTTAAAACATTGTCAGTTACTGGAATTATTCCATTATGGATGCATTTAGTGACGCTACTTTGCTATCTGTTATACATTTAAAAAACAGATTTATTTATTTATTTTATGTGTATGTGTGAGGGCCTGCATGCATGTACATGCAACACATGTGTGCAGTGTTTATAAGGCCAGCAGAGCATGTCAGGTTCCCTGGAACTGCAGTTACATGTGAATATTAGCCACATAATGTGAGCTCTTGGAACCAAATCTAGCTCTTCTGCAAGAGCAGTATGTGCTCTTTCTGATGAACTAATTTCTTCTGCCCATTGTTTTCTCTTTTAAGCTGTCTCCCCTTCCTTTTCTTGTATGGGGCATGTGCTGGGGATTAAAAACAGAACCTGAAGCTGCTAGTCAGCTACTCAACCACTGAGCTACATCCCCAGCTCTCTTTGTTCTTTCAATTTATTTTCTCCTTTCCAAGTTTTGGAATTTCTTTTGCTGAAACTTCCACAGTTACAAAGCCAAAGTCCTTAAATTTAGAAGGTATATATCTTCTACTACATCAATATTTCTAATATTGGGTGTATATTTAAAGTATTTTCTCATTCTGGAATATGGTATTTCCCAATTTCCATACAAACATAACTCACTTTCTGGAAGTGTTTCTCAGTCACTATTCTCCTGTTTCACATTTTACCATTCTTTCTAATCCTTACTCCAAATCCCTCTTACTCTGCCTATTTTCTGAAACACTATACTCAATATTTTAGGTGTTATACTTATGGTTCATGTTTTCCTTCTCTACTTCATGAAGAAGACCTGCAGGAGATCAGGTATTTTGGCAATTTCTACAATGCTATGTCTCTAATACCTAGAATGGTATCTTGAACCTAATTGACAAATATTTTGAACAAAACAATTTATTAGTAGATGGAAAACACAGGAGGAAAATTTCTGTTTGCAGTGACCAAAAAGAAATATAATCTAGCTCTACTGCAACATTTGTAGAAAAATATTTGAAATTGAACTTTATATGAATTCTGTTCTTACATCATAATTCAATGTTGCTTGAGCCATTTTTATTTTTTTATTTTTTTAATAGTTTTTATTAGGTATTTTCCTCATTTACATTTCCAATGCTATCCCAAAAGTCCCCCATACCCTCCCCCTACTCCCCTACCCACCCACTCCCACTTTTTGGCCCTGGCGTTACCCTGTACTGGGGCATATAAAGTTTGCAAGTCCAATGGGCCTCTCTTTCCAGTGATGGTCGACTAAGCCATCTTTTGATACATAAGCATCTTTTGATACATATGAGTCAAGAGCTCCGGGGTACTGGCTAGTTCATATTGTTGTTCCACCTATAGGGTTGCAGTTCCCTTTAGCTCCTTGGGTACTTTCTCTAGCTCCTCCATTGGGGGACCTGTGACCCATCCAATAGCTGACTATGAGCATCCACTTCTGTCTTTGTTAGGCCCCGGCATAGTCTCACAAGAGACAGCTATATCTGGGTCCTTTCAGCAAAATCTTGCTAGTGTATGCAATGGTGTCAGCGTTTGGAAGCTGACTATGGGATGGATCCCTGGGTATGGCAGTCTCTAGATGGTCCATCCTTTCGTCACAGCTCCAAACTTTGTCTCTGTAACTCCTTCCATGGGTGTTTTGTTCCCAATTCTAAGAAGGGATAATGTGTCAACACTTTGGTCTTCGTTCTTCTTGAGTTTCATGCGTTTAGCAAATTGTATCCTATATCTTGGGTATCCTAAGTTTCTGGGCTAATATCCACTTATCAGTGAGTACATATTGTGTGAGTTCCTTTGTGATTGGGTTACCTCACTCAGGATAATGCCCTCCAAGTCCATCCATTTGCCTAGGAATTTTATAAATTCATTCAGCTATTAAAAAGAATGAAGTTATGAAATTCCTAGGCAAATGATTGAGCCATTTTGTAAAAACACCAGTGTGTCAATAGAGTCATTCCATGAAACAATATGTGCAAAAATGAAAATTAATGATGAAGAGCATAATAAATAATAACCTGCACATTCCATGTGAATTGAGAACATTTAAAGTGTGTATGTGTGCATACACACCTTTCTTCACTTTCTGTTACGTAACTGCGTTCAAAATTCCATCATTTAAAATTTGATCTTAAATTTCATGGGAACTTAAGGCTTTCATTAAAATGTGGCTATTCATGAAGGGGAGAAATATATTGTAATAGTATTGCCTAGGTTTAGAGTTAGAAGAGAGTTTTTTTAATTTTATTTTTTATTTGACTTTTTTATTAGATATTTCATTTTTTTATTTACATTTCAAATGTTTAGAAGTCAATTTATTGACATGTTCAAGGCAAATGTTTTGGAAATGAGACTTGTATGCTGAAACATAGCTTTCTTGTGAGTCAGTTGATCAGTTTCATATTTTTCTGCTGATGTCATGTCTTATTCAGCCAGAGTAGCCATTGGGCATGTAGTAGTTCCTGTGTCTCTTGATTAAGAGGGGAATTCAGAGGGTGTTCTCTGGTGGGCAAATTGAATATTCAGATAAACATTTGCCTATCCTAGTACTCTATGCTTAATATTCTACGTATCACCTTTATAGCTTAATTGATTTAAGTATATGTAAATGGACAATGGAGTGGTGATAACTAATTCATTAAATTTGCTTCTATAGACTAAACATGAAATAGACTTGATAACAATGTCAGAAACAAAGACATTTGAGTTCTACTTACATGCAATAAAATCTCTCAATCTAGGATCCCCATCCTAGATTGCTTTTCTATTTGTAAAATTAACAACTAAAAGCTGTGGAGCCTAATATTTTCCAGTATAATTTATCTAGAAACAAACAAACAAAAAGCCCAAACACAGGCAGAAGGAGGCTTTGTGATCTCAAGGGTGATAGTCTTAATAGTCTAAGTGGTTCCTTTAGGGTGGGGAAACCTGAACAGTCTTTTAGTTTTACAAAATGAACTAAAAATAAAGCCTTTCTACTATCAACTCCACATGGATTTATAGAGTGCAAATCAATTATTTATGGATTGTAAATTAATAGCCCACTGACAACATCTTCAACAACTTAGAATCTTTCAAACTGATAGAAGTGAAAGATGAGAAATGATTAAAAGCTATGGAATGAGAATAGTATTTTGAAAAGTAGATACTTCAATCACTGATGTGATGAACTAGTCTATTATTTTCATGCAAGTTTCTTATTTCTTTCCACATTTCTCAAGAGCCTCTTGGAGTCTTAGTGCTTGGGCAAGCATGATCATAGCCAGAATCTTTACATTTTTTTCAACCCTCCCCCCATCCACCTGTAAATGATCTTGTGAGGGTGACAAGATCAAGCCCTCAGGATTGGCTGAGGTGATATCACTCTAACTATGGGACCTTATGTACATTAGGCAAAGCAGCTCACTCTGCCTTTGCCAATACAACTTACTTAGAATATACTTTTCTACAACCTATTTGTCTTTGCCTTAATTTTTATGGTTGACTTACAGCAAATGAAAGACTGGCAATCTACCCAATCCATGACATAGTTATTCTTATTTGCTTCTGAATTCCTCATTTTAACCACAGGTTCTATTTCAATCATTAATAACATTCTTTGGCCACTGAGATTCCTGGTAATAGTATTTGTCATGCACATTGTAATAACTGTTGACATATATGAAGTATGTCTCTTCAGATAAGGGATTAGTCCACCTCCATTTAAAAATAAAATCAACTTTTAATTCTAGAATTTTAGATATAAGAAAGATTATATAGTATGTGGTACATAGTTTGTCTAAATTAAGCATCTGATTTAAAATATTAATTAATTTCAACTACATTGTTATGGTTCATTTCATCCATGTGCATTAATTAATATCGTTTATCTGTTACTAGTGTGTCGCAAGCTTCCTAATTCTGCAACCTTTAATACCGTTTTTCATGTTGTGGTAATTCCCAACCATAAAGTTATTTCATTGCTACTTCATAACTGTAATTTTGCTATTGTTATGAATTGTAATATAAGTATCTGATATGCAGGATGTGTATATGTAGCCCCAAGGAGCCATGACCCAGATTGAGAAGCACTGTCACATATATTCATATGTAGTTGACTGAAATCCATAACTTACTGATTTTCCCTTACCTTTGAACTGGTGTCATATAGGGAGCAGAGAAAGTCCTGAGTCTGTGGAGTGAATATCTTTTGATAAAGGTGCAGCCATGTTAATGACTTCAAATTGCTGGGCTCAGAGAGATGGCAAAGCCTTCCAAGGGAACTGAAGGTGAGTGTTGATAGATTGTGCAGAAATTTTTATTTTTACTAGAGCTTCCTCTCTTCATATATTTATGGCCTGAAGATTGATCCCCTGAAGAGATTCCTCCTACAGAAATTAGCTGCATATCATAAACCCTGCCTCCCTATTAATCTGTATGTAATAATCCAACCTATAATAACTGTCCAGCTGTATGCAACAATTCCACATCTCTATTCAACTCTACTTAATAAATACACTGAGATCCTAGGGTCCTGAGACTTCTCCAATGGAGACTCCAGACCATCTGATCCCATTATTCTGTCTGTGTAGCCCTTTGACATTTATTCGTTTCTTCATCTTCCCAGTTATATCCAAATCATGGAACCATGCTAGATACAACACCAAGTCCCCTTTCTCTTACAGTGTTCTATTCTGAATTCCACAGTAGATTTAAAGTCTTGCTTTTGGTTCTTACAGTTTCTTGGCCTTTTCTGACTTCTTGACCATGACAGTTTTAAGAATTATTGATAAATATTGTTGAATACATTTTACATCTATTGGCATTTTCTCAAGATATGTATTGACTAAATTATAAGTTGGGAGAGGAAGATAATAGATGTAAAATGCCATTCTTACTATATCAGATCAGAATTTGTGTTACCAAAATGACATCATTTTGAGCTTAAACTTGACCACCTGATTGAGATAGGGCATGCTATGTCTTCCAACTGTGAAATTACTATTTCTCTTTCCTTTAGAGAGGCACTACATGCAGCCAACTTGAAGTAATAGCAAGTTATGTTCTATCTCCTCGAGGGTATAGTATCTACATAAATTATTTAGAAATCCCCTAGATGGGAGACTCATCTATTTTCTCAAATTTCTTTGTTCAATTATTTATTCATATAAGTAGGGATCATGGGTATTTGTTTAATCAAATTCTATTTTATTTATTTTGTTATTTCTTTTATTCTAGCTCTGGGCATTGGAAGCAGCTCTTTAGTTGTCTCTCATGTCCTTGTAAAGTATGCATGTGTATTTGTTTTTATAGTATTTCCTTGGTTTTGGTGCTATCTTCTCACTTTTTAGGTGTTTGTTACAATCTAAAACTCATCATACATTTAGGTGTATATATGTTCACTGCTTCTGTGAATCACTATTTTGATCTTTTAACCTAGTAAGCAAAGAAATATTGTAAACTGAACTATACGAATTAAAACATTTTATAGTTAGCTATCAAAATCTTCATGAAGATTAACATTAATTCAACTGGCATCTCATTAACCCATCATATCAAAAATTATTCTAGCCTCAAACTCTTGATTATTTATAATTTCTTCTGTAATGAGAAACCTGTTTCTCAGCATCCTCCACTTACACACTTCATGTTTCATTTAAATACACATGAATGGTGCCAATAGAATTTTGATTCCAACCTCATTTCCCCATGGTGGACAATACTATAAGTAAGACTACAGGGCTTAAGTGCAATTTCAGATGTTTTTAATCTTTCAAATTCTACTCATTTCTAAAGTTGCATAAGAAAGCACTTCTAACCACTTACTCAACTGAGGTCATGGCACATATTACAATCCTTTTTTAGAACCTCTTTAAATGCCTTTTGAAAACATCCATATCAAGGTTCATTCTGTGGGTTTTGAAAAATACATTTCAATACTTTATATTATAGCTTAATATGAAAGAAATACCTAGTATCTCTAGTGAGTCAGTTGATTTGTTTCCTATTATTTTGCATTTAACAATCTCTAGTGACTCACTTTATCTATTTGGTATTATTTTACATTTCAAAATTAATTTTGAATAATTATCTAGGTGTGGTTACTTGTAACTGTAATTTCACATTACTCATGCTAAAGGATGGTATAAGGCCAACTTGTCCTAAATAGTGAGTTCTGGAAGAGCCTTAGTCCTATAAGAATTTCATAAGACAAGTCTTAGAAGGCATAGACATGAGATCCTTGAGGAAATCTGGCTATTGAGACTAACCATGTAGATGAGCCCTGTGTTTGATTGAAAGGCTCTGTTTCAAAGAATAAGACATAATATTCTGGATATCAGTTGTACCCCTTCACATGCTCATGAACTCTCACCATGTATGCCTAGATACAGTTGAATAACACACACACACACACACACACACACACACACACACACACACAAACATACATGCATAAATATACATGAAATGAAAAAGAAACAAAACAAAACAATGAATCAATCAATCAAATAAACAAACAAATAGTAACCATAACTGGGTCTTCAAATTGTATCACTCCTCAAGCTAGTATTTTTAGGAGTAATATGAGTTTAAGTAATTTGGTCTCTTGTGACTTGATAGTTCACTCATTATTTTTCAGAAAAGTTATATTGTATGGATAGACCATAGTTTGACTAATTCCTGAAAGAAATTTTTGTTGCTTTCTGTTTCTGATTATGAGTAAGGCATCTATAAACATTCATGGATCTACAACTTTTGAATCAGTCAGATAACTATATAAAAACAGTTGATATATTATAGATTATCTATGCTAACTGTATAAGCATGGTCCAATCTATTTTCCCAATTATCTGCAGCTTTTGTGTTCATGTTTTCTGTAGTTTTTTTTTAAATCTGACAAGTTTTATTGGGCAATAGAAATCAAGAATTTAAATTAATCTGTAATCATGCATATTAATCTGGCTTCCAGTTGGGTAATGTTTTCTATCATGTTCTAGTTTGCTTCTCTTCTTGACTTTAGACTTCCCTAAATTCTTCTTCAGACAGTTTGTCACATACTGCGCCTTCACTATACATACTACTTTATTTCTGTTGTAATAAAACATCCCAACATAAAGCAGTTTAGGAAAGAAACTGTTTACTCATTACAGAACTCCAGATTAATATCCACCATTGTGGTGAAGTCACATTGATAGGAGTTTGAGGCTTCTAGTTACATCCAAAAATAAGAAAGATCAAGAAAAATATTAATACCTATTTACTTTATTGTTTGTGTTCAGATTGGTCACCACTCATCATATTCAGGACTCCATGCCTATGGAATGGTGTTTTCACAGGGGGTAGATCTTGCCATTCCAATTACTTCAGGACAATCTTTCATAGAACTACCATCAGGACAACCCAATGTTAACAATCTCTCAGTGTAACTCTTTTTCTAGATGAATCTAGGAAGTGTCAAATTGACAAAACTGTCATACTAAAATAAAATCTATCATTTTGCACACCAAGTGAGAATGGCTATCAACTAAAGGGTAAAGTGTCATTTTATAATCTTGTAAATAAAACTTAATCTTTTATTCAGGCTCTGTATATCTGAATGATAATCTTAAATGCTTAAAGAATTCACCCATTATTGAATTTCTTTTGTTTTTATTCCTATAATTTTCTCTGGCTGTAGAAATAGTTTTGTTCTATTTCACTGAAAATCATACTCTATATAATTTGTATTTCTCACACTATACATGACAAAAGGTATTTAGGGGCTAAACTAGGCAGAATGTGGTAGCTGGTCATCTGAAAGAAGATTCAGTTAGGCTTCTCTCGTACAAGGGAGGCTTAGATTTATTGCACAGTGATTAAGCTTCCCCCCAACTCTTGAGAAAACCATAGCCATATGCTAATGGATCTATATCTGATTTGTAAAATAAGTGCCATTTTTATTTTCTCAGATGAAGTGATAAGATGGGAGCTATGGACTGAGACCAGAGAATTTCCTCCTCTGTTCTATGTCTAGACATAGGCCTTGAAGCTTCTATCCTCTGTACAATCTAACCTGTCAAGCTGACTGATTCAAACTGGCTTCGTTTGGTTTCCGACTGAATTGCTCTGCTTGGCCTCAAAGTAACCCTGGCAATCTGCTCTCGTCTTCTGACTCTTTCTCATTCTCTCACTTGTTTTGTCTTCCCCTGCATCTTGCTTGTTTCCCTTGCAACTTGTCTCTGTAAAACTATCCTAACCAAACTGCCATATGCAGTTTCACCTCTCTCCCTACTGCTGCTCTTTTAAGTTGCTTCTCTTTCCTGTCTGTTCTCATGACAGTTTGAGAATTGGGCATATCCTAGCTCTGACTCATTCTGTCAATTCTTTCTCTGTTTTATCACTTTGTCTGACCCTCAGTTAGATGTCACTTTCAAACATAGTTGCTTCCTTCTACAAAGTAGCCTTACTTGCATTATTTTGGATTAAAGATGTGAAATAAGCGCATATTGTTATTCCCTCCTGTGGGATTAAACTTGTGTTATTCCAGTCAGATCACACAGACCTAGAAGTTCTTTAAATGTGATCCCTTGCCAAAACAGCCATGTTACTGGGTTAAAATTCCTCTATACTGAGCTATAAAGATGGCTCAGAGGTTATGGGCACTAGCTATTTTGTGAGAGCTTCTGAGTTCAATTCCGAAAAACCACATGACCAACTATAGTGAAATCTGGTGCTCTCTCCTGACCTGCAGGCAGGCGTACATGCAGGCAAAATACTATACTAGATAGATAGATAGATAGATAGATAGATAGATAGATAGATAGATAGATACTTTAAAAGAAATTCCTCTACACTGATGGTGACATTATGATTCCTAGAAATACTACTCAGGTCAATGTGGAGGCCCTCTCTAAAACTGTAGCTACCAGAAGTTTGTCACTTTCATGCTAATCTATGCTCACTTTTCAACAATTCATCAAAATTGTCCTGTATTTTCTACAACAGTTTATGGCTTCAACTGCATTAGTTTTATGTAAACAGCCTTCTACTTTATCTCATTCAGTGCTTCCTATATGATAGGGAACACATCTGTCATATAACTATGCATAGAGCTCCCAAAGCTGTTGCTTTAAATATTTTGAGCTTTTTTATGTAAAACTGGGAGGAACATTTTTCAAGTTTTTCATAGTAGAGGTGGATCTTAAAATTTTACATATTCTTATAGCCAGGGCTCTTATAGGTTCTTTCCACAAACTGTTTGATTTATTTTTCCTAATATGCCATTTAAGTACTTAGTATCATTGTCCCAATTTAATATGAGAAAAAGATGGACATATTACATCTTAATTTTTTAAAGTTAGACAAAAATCTAAGATGAAAGTGCTTAAAATGATATTTAGGAAACAAAAGTATTTTGTGGCAAAGTGTTGAGGTTAAAGGTATCGTTACTATCTGTCAGGAGCAAGCCTTATTTGCTTATCATGCTGTCTTTGATAGCTTGACTTAAGAGTCAGTTTTGAGTGGGTGGGGGTGGGGAAAATTCTTTCTTAGCAGATAAAGTTGTAATAGTATACCACTTTCCTTGACTTCTATAACAATACATTTACAAATGATCACTTTATATTATGTTTAAATTCTATATTATTCTTTGTATCCGTACTTCAGGACTGGATTCCCAAAAGGTTTGGAGTGATGTTCTTCTGGTAAATTTACATAATAAGCTGCTGCAGATTGGACTCAATACAGATTAAACAATGCCAAATGCAATGGTAAGTAAACTTCAGAGTCTTTCTTGACAAATGGTATTGCCATTTGTTCTACATTTAAATATACTTTCTCCACTTTGTCAGTAGCAATACAAAAAATACACACTCATGAAATATAGTCAAAACTGAAAGAACTCTCTTCATTCATATCTGTAAAAATACTACAGTTGAACAACGGATTGAAGAAGTGAAGTGATGTTCTCGCAGATTCACTATGATGTATGAGATAAAAGAGAACCATTAAATTATATATCTTATTTATGGGAAAACAGAAGTGGGCCCTATGGATTGTCAAAAACTGTGAAATATAACTCAGCCTAGTAATGCATTGTTGCTAATCACTCTTCCTGTTTTTCTGAGCCTCAGCAGTAAGACAGTTTGCTCAGTAGTGCCTCAGTGGGTTATTTGTTTTCATGACATTTAGGGGACTGTTTTTATAATTAATGTTTACATTATACTAACTAGTGGCTCACATACTCTTTAGAGAAGGCCTCTGTTCATGTGACACAAACGCCTGGTAGTATGCCAAACCTCAAACTGTTCACTTAATGTCAATGGCAAGTTGAAGAACCTGGTTAGAAACAGAGAAGTACTAGTTGCTATTGTGCTCATGTGATCGAAGAAAGGTGATCCATGGCAAACCCTCTTAAGGAGCTACTGAATAGGGCACAACCAACTCCTGGGTGGGCTAAAGATCCTATATTCACAATGGTTTTGGACACAGACTATAAATAAAGCTTGTAAGGTTTGCATATAGTGACAATGGTGTGAGTCATCCCTCAAAATCTTACCTAACAATTATGGTTATGAAGAAAGGGTGCAATAGTTCCTGAAGTTCAGTTGTCTATGGCCTGAAGTATTTCAAGTAAGATATCAGAATTCCATTGGGGTGACAAAGTTATATGTCAGAAAAAGAAAACATATATTAGAGAGTATGTGGTTGCCTTACAAAAAAGTAACATATTCAAGTATACAGCCAAAAGAAAAAATGGCAAGTAATATATATTAGAATCATAAGTTAACATTCTTCATTATAGGAACTCTCAGCATAAGATCCATACTGAGTATTGAAAGAACGGTAAGTTTTTATTTATCACATCAATTTTCTGAAAAATTAGGCTTATATATCCAGTTTGATAAGAGATTCAAGAGCTTTAACAAATTCTTTATTAGCTACATAAAAACAATGAGATAGTGTGAGAAAATTATATATATATATATATATATATAAAACTGAATATATCTTAAACTGAAGTATGTTTTAAATACTGCTTTAGACTTAGGTAGAAGCAGATGTAAGTCCCAGCCACATTGTTTCTCATGACTTGGGCAAACCGGATTTCTTCTTTGTAAATTAGACTTACCCAATGATAACAATACTTTTCTAGATGGGATATGTAAATGCAATTGTATGCCTAATATATCATTGGATTTCAGTAAATGCCAATTCCAAGCCAGGATTTAAGGGTTGATGTGTGGTCCACAATCTGCAATAATTCTGCAGTAACCCGGAACACCTTGAGTGACATTTGCAGTGAGCACTGAGCTTGTGCTAGGCACTATCATCATCAGAAATTCAAGCTGTAGATGTAGTCAGATGAGATATTATAAGAAGTTAATAATAGAAAATGTGCCTATTTCAAATGATTTCAGCCATATTATCTTTTAAGTGTGAAATATAGGTATCTGTTGTTAGTAAAGGTGATTATCACTAATTAGCATAATTAGCTTTAGAAATAACTTTTCATTGTTTAAATAAGTTGCATTCACATTACATAGGATAGACAGAATATTTTATAAACACATATTACACTTTCCTAAATAGAAATTAAGAATCCAACACTCTTTATAACTTGTGGCTTTACCCAGTATATAATGCAGATTTTTCAGGATCATGAAATCCTGCTTCTAAGATCTATTAGCCTATAGTGGGTCCTATGCAAAGTAAGCACACTAGATAAGTAAAGAATTGGAGAATATATTAATTGCTCAACCTGCTCTGTTCCTGCTTGCCAACAAAAATAGTATAATACCCATCATCATGTTTATGCTCTAATTTGACTAGGAAGTTTTTTCTTATTGGAAAGTATTTGGCTATAATTTTATACATGGTACTTGTAATTGTCTATTAAACCATCTATAGTAGATATGGTTTCGGCTAGGTTTTAGTGAGAGTCAAACTAAAGACCCCAGTCATACCAAAGGAAAAGGAAAGGTGAACACAGGTCACTGGGCAGTGACAAGCAACGAACACACAGGTAATAAAATCCAAAGAGGGGAAAGGTCACAGATGAGGGCAGTGAGAGTTTGGAAAACTGATGGATGTGAAATGGCAGGGGGAATAGGCAGGTCACCAGTCTGCAAGAGAACTTTGATGATCTAAGGTGAGCATGTGCTGTATCCAGAGAAAGGGTACAACATCTGTTTAGGTAATATCCATCTTTGCCCATGGATAAGTAAAGGTAAGGGTGATGAAGAAGAAGAGAGGAGGGACAGTAGTTGTAAGGGAGATCCCAGTCGGCCTCTCTCGCACATCCTTTAACTCCTAAACACTTCATATAGGTACAAACATATAATGGTAAAAGCCCTTAGGAAGCTAGACTGATCATTTGCACAAATTAAGACATATTCTTTAACATACCAAAACAGTATCACTTATAAACAAGCACGAATCCAAGAGAAATGAAAGCAGGCGCACATACAAAAATTGTATGTATATATTTACTGCAGCTTCATTTTTAACTGTGCAAAATACATGAGCTCAAACAGCCATTAATTTCTGAGTATATCTATAATTTATGAAGCATATATATAATGGGATGCTGCCAAGAGAATGAAAACACATTATTGATAGTCTGAGATTAGGATAGTCTGAGATTATAAAATATATATATATCGTGTGTGTGTGTGTAAATTTGTTGTTCTACGGGCATGAGGAAGTAGCAGAATTCTAGGAGGGAATGACAGGGCACAGAGAAAGGCCATAACTAGAAGAGACTTCAAGCATAGGACAAATGGTGAAAAGGTGATTTTTAATTTACAGACTGTTCTGGAAGTTGTCCTAACATTCCATAAAAGTTGTCTACCCTATTTATGAAAGGTGTCAACTTTGGGTATCCAAATGACATACAAATAGGGCATTTTATGTTTCTCTGGATACCGTGCTCTCAAGAATCGCAAGCTAAGCAATACTTCACTAGTTTCTTTCCATTTTTTAAAAGTAACACAAGTTTCTCTTTACAAAACCACTGATGCAAAGGTCTTCTAAAATAGAAACTGCCATTTCAAATTTTAGCATAGGAATGGAATTTCCTTTGTGAACTCTAGGCTTGCTGCACACAAGACCAAGAAAATACAAAAAAGAAAGAAAATCTTTGGGGAATTTGTAATGGAACTCTTAAACTGTATGAATCTTTGCATAATGTAAAAGTCTGCTGGGAGAAATACTATACTTGTGACTAAGAGCATATTCCCATAACATTTGGAAGCTAAAATTTGTAAGTAGAGTAGTAATCAGTGGAAAGGTTTCCTGTTTAGTATTTAGTCACATGGTAATTGCTTTGCAGAAATTTCAAAGACAGACAATTGTCTTGTTTTACTCAAAATATAAGTCATTATATCAATAATTATATATATATATAATTTTTGGTGAAGTTTATTCATGACCTTGTCCTAATTTGTATTTCTTTATTGAAAATTGTGTCCTTCATTTTTCCATCTACAAAGAGGTAGATTATAACTCGTGTACTTCTTTTCTTTTTTTTTTTTCCTTTGGTTTTTCGAGACAGGGTTTCCCTGTATAGCCCTGGCTGTCCTGGAACTCACTTTGTAGACCAGGCTGGCCTCAAACTCAGAAATCCACCTGCCTCTGCCTCCTGAGTACTGGGATTAAAGGCATGAGCCACCACACCTGGCCCCCATACCCCCCCCCCCCACTTCCCTACCCACTCATTCCCTTTTTTTTTTTTTTTTTTTTTTTTTTTTTTTTTGGCCCTGGCGTTCCCCTGTACTGGGGCATATACAGTTTGCGTGTCCAATGGGCCTCTCTTTCCAGTGATGGCTGACTAGGCCATCTTTTGATACATATGCGGCTAGAGTAAGAGCTCCGGGGTACTGGTTAGTTCATAATGTTGTTCCACCTATAGGGTTGCAGATCCCTTTAGCTCCTTGGGTACTTTCTCTAGTGTTCTTTTTATTTGCTTTAAAGACCAAGTCTTCAAATTAATATCTTAATGATCTTAGGAGATAGGAGATAGGATATGGGATGATGAGAAATCTGTCTTCATTAATGGATTAAGTCATACATGGTTGGTGAGTGAATAGCTTTGTTTTGACAGTGAGCTCTCTCTGATATACTTAGCCTGTATTGCCATATGATGTGCTATGCTATGCTATGCTATGCTATGCTATGCTATGCTATGCTATGCTATGCTATAATGAGGGTGTTTTAAGCCAAACTCAGGACAATACTGTGCCATACTTTCAGATCACCCAGCCTTAAAAATAGAACCACCAGCCAAATAAGTCACTATTGTTACTAATTATTTGGCTATTAATATTTTATCGTAGCAGAAAATAAATTAATGGTTGTGATTCTATCAAAGAACAATCTTGCATTTGCAGTATGTTACAATTTTTCAATTTCTACTTTAAATATTCTTCTTTTTTTTAAACATTTCTCTTTTCATACTCATACACCATGAGATCAAAAAAAAAATTAAGAACATTAAGCTCCCTATTACATAGCTCAGGCAGATTAAATGGTTTGGCCTAGATCCCTGTAATGCTGTAATGTAATACTTAGAAGTAAGTAGAGGTTATCTTGATGAGGGTTAATAAATATGGCCTGTTATAGATAAGTGTGTATGCTGTAGTTTTGAATGGCAGTCTCTTGAACTCATGGAATTAGTCTGAGAAACCCTATATGTTCTTTTTGTTAAGACATATAACACTGTAGTAAAACTCCATCTTCAGAAGACCTTTCATTAAGCACGAGCATATTAAGTTGCATGATAGAATGTTCTCTATAAACATTTGCTTGGACTAGGAAGAGTCATGCTAAATCAGAAAACTAATTGGCTTATAGAGAAGGAAGGGCAAGTATGCATTCATGAGAAGGCACCAGCCCATTGCCCGTTCTCTTAGCTCTGTTTGCCAGACAATTTATCCGATTGCTGCTGGCATCAGATCTGAAAACATTACTGATCTCCATGCACCGCTGGAAGGCATTGCACCAAAGGAGCAAGACTTGAAAAGGCAGGAGAAGCTGAAACGTAATTCCATTTTACATTTAATTTTATTTTGGAGAATATGAAGTGGTGTTAAAACAATTCCGGCTATAATATAGGGCAAGGTTGTAGGTTATGCTGAGATGTTAGATGTTGCAGAAGAAATGAATATATATATATATATATATATATATATATATATATATATATATATATATATATATATATCCCGAGACTGACACTTGAAAGGGTATAAAGACATTCTTGTAGCTGCTGTGTCTTTAGAAGGCTCTGCTTTAGAAGGCCCTGAAAGCACATCTGAATATATATGCTCATCAAAATCTCTTTGGATTTAGTCTGCTGGCTCTCAGGAATCTCATCTCCTAACAAGAAGTTTGATTTATTTTTGCCATTATCACCTTTTTGTCACTTGTGATGTCAGTGTACAAAAGACCCTTGAATAGAGAGATATATTTGGTATAGATACATAAGGAGACTTTGAATTTGGAAGAGAGATGGTAGGCTCTGTATATTTGGGCATCTTCTAAGCAGAACCACAAGACAGCAATTTTGGGACTAGTCTCTTTAAAACACCCCCCTCTGACAAATGTGTTTTCAGCTATTACAGTAAATTAAATAGTTGAATATTAAAACTAATTTTAGTGTTACTAAAACATTTAAATAGAATATGAAACTATGTAAATCAATTGCATTGTGATATAGGTTATAATTCAGTTCATATATGTCTAACAAAAGGTGCTCAATTTTCAAATCCCAAATTTAGCTATTTTTATTTGATTTGTGAGGACAAAATACATACTTAATAAAATTTACTGGATGGTTTTTGCTCCCTTGTCAAAGATCAAGTGATCATAGGTGTGTGGGTTCATTTATGGTCTTCAATTCTATTCCATTGGTCTACATGTCTGTCATTATACCAGTACCATGCAGTTTTTACCACAATTGCTCTGTAGTAAAGCTGTAGGTCAGGCATGGTGATTCCAGCAGAGGTTCTTTTATCCTTGAGAAGAGTTTTTGCTATCCTAGGTTTTTTGTTAGTCCAGATGAATTTGCAGATTGCCCTTTCTAATTCGTTGAAGAATTGAGTTGGAATTTTGATGGGGATTGCATTGAATCTGTAGATTGCTTTTGGCAAGATAGCCATTTATGACAAGGGAGCTAAAACCATCCAGTGGAAAAAAGACAGCCTTTTCCACAAATGGTGCTGGCACAACTGGCGGTTATCATGTAGAAGAATGCGAATTGATCCATTCCTATCTCCTTGTACTAAGGTCAAATCTAAGTGGATTAAGGAACTCCACATAAAACCAGAGACACTGAAACTTATAGAGGAGAAATTAGGGAAAAGCCTCAAAGATATGGGTACAGGGGAAAAATTCCTGAATAGAACAGCAATGGCTTGTGCTGTAAGATTGAGAATCGACAAATGGGACCTCATAAAATTGCAAAGCTTCTGCAAGGCAAAAGACACTGTCAATAAGACAAAAAGGCTACCAACAGATTGGGGAAGAATCTTTACCTATTGTAAATCAGGTAGGGGACTAATATCCAATATATATAAAGAACTCAAGATGGTGGACTCCAGAAAATCAAATAACCCTATTAAAAATGGGGCTCAGAGCTAAACAAAGAATTCTCACCTGAGGAATATCAAATGTCTGAGAAGCACCTGAAAAAATGTTCAACATCCTTAATCATCAGGGAAATGCAAATCAAAACAACCCTGAGATTCCACCTCATACCAGTCAGAATGGCTAAGATCAAAAATTCAGGTGACAGCAGATGCTGGCGAGGATGTGGAGAAAGAGGAACACTCCCCCATTGTTGGTGGGATTGCAAGCTTGTACAACCACTCTGGAAATCAGTCTGGCATTTCCTTAGAAAATTGGACATAGTACTACCGGAGGATCCCGCAATACCTCTCCTGGGCATATATCCAGAAGATGCTCCAACTGGTAAGAAGGACACATGTTCCACTATGTTCATAGCAGCCTTATTCATAATAGCCAGAAGCAGGAAAGAACCCAGATGCCCTTCAACAGAGGAATGGATACAGAAAATGTGGTACATTTACACAATGGAGTACTACTCAGCTATTAAAAAGAATGAATCTATGAAATTCCTAGGCAAACAGATGGACCTGGAGGGCATCATCCTGAGTAAGGTAACCCAATCACAAAAGAACTCACACAATATGTACTCACTGATAAGTGGATATTAGCCCAGAAACTTAGAATACCCAAGATATAAGATACAATTTGCTAAACACATGAAACTCAAGAAGAACGAAGACCAAAGTGTGGACACTTTGCCCCTTCTTAGAATTGGGAACAAAACACCCATAGAAGGAGTTACAGAGACAAAGTTTGGAGCTGAGACGAAAGTATGGACCATCTAGAGACTGCCATATCTGGGGATCTATCCCATAATCAGCTTCCAAACACTGACACCATTGCATACACTAGCAAGACTTTGCTGGAAGGACCCAGATATAGCTGTCTCTAGTGAGACTACGCCGGGGCCTAGCAAACACAAAAGTGGATACTCACAGTCAGATATTGGATGGATCACAGGGCCCCCAATGGAGGAGCTAGAGAAAGTAACCAAGGAGCTAAAGGGAACCTCAGGTAAACATAGGTCTGTATTTGAGAACATTTTTAAGTCACAGATTATTTCTACTGATTGGAGATGCTGGAAACCTTATTTCTTTCCCCTATGACCTCTAACTAGGTCTGTAATCTTAGGTGACCTTTCATCTTTTCCAGTCTCTTCTGCTGTCATACAAAGAGAGTAGACAATGTTGCCAAACATCCAATCTAGTTTTAATGGTCTATGATTATGTTGGTTTACTCAAGGATTTTTCCTGAAGAGCCTGCAATAAAACCTGTGATTGGCAAATAGTATGTAAGTAAATCTAGTTCTTCACTTTTAACCAAATCCACTGCAATAGGTAAAAGGTCCCTATGACTCATCCTTGCTAATATCCTGTAAATGTAATGTTACTGTGGGTGGAATAACTGGACACCTGTTACCTATAGCAGCATTACAATCTTGATGTTCAGATAGAAGGATCATGGGATGAAAACACAGGGTTCTAAGATGTTCGAAAAGAGTAACCATAGAATGCTATTGGGTTACAAAACTTACAAGATGTGTATCAATGAATATCCTTGTTGCAGACTCTAGTGGGTCACCCAGAAGATCCACTTATACCCATGTAATGGTTGAATAATTATTCATAAGCAAGTCCATTCAGTATGCAACAGAGGAAAGATCCTAGTGAACACCATTCAAGCTAAATTGGAGAAAGAAAATAGAGCAAAAAAGTGCTGAACGCTTCACACAGAAATCACCAAGTAAATGTGCACTTTTCCAGCCCTTATGTTTGGATGATGCTAAAAGTAGATGCAGGAGGGAACTGTTTCTAGAGAATCTTTTCTCCTGAGTACCAGAGAACAGGGTAGTGCTCAAGAAGTATTTGTGCAAGTCAGATGGATTGATTGATAACCTGGCAAGCTGGAGCTTAAAAACTGGATTTATAGAAGTGGATGTTGTTCCTATTGCTTACTTATAACCTCTGCTTTTAAAATAGAAAACCTCTAAAGCATGTATATAAGCATGACTGTGTCTATTCAATAGTATAGTTTTAGTGAGTATCTGCTTTGCTCAAAGCATCCTGTTATATATTAAGGATGCATGACTAAATACATCTTCATAGAGTATACTTTCCAGAAAGCAGGGACTAGGTAATGGCAAAGACAGAGGAGTGGTAGATTCCAACATCATTTCAACAAAACTCTGATTAGTTCTTGTCAAGGGCAGTTGCAGAAATCTTTTGTGGAGAATGAGTAGGTGAGTAAACCCAAGCAGTGGTGAAGAGAGGCTTTTAGGTTTAACCCAGTTCATGGTCCCACCATGATAAGTGGATAACTCAGTCTGCCTGGGTTTTTTCAGCCCACAGTGTAATCTAGTGATTATGATTGCATACAGCTATGGGGATGTCTAAAGAAGGTAGATATTTTTCTGGTATTTCTGAAGTTTTGATATGATGGCCTTAACCATTAAGGATGGTAAGATGACTCAGGGAGAGGACACTAGGACATTGATGCTGTCCAACCCAGGGCTTCTAAACATGGCTGCACAAATGATGTGAACTCTTAGCCGCTTTATGCCATATTTCATTTTCTAAACCAGTATTTTTAGATACTAGAAGACTAAGAATAATTTGATAAAGTGTTGTCTTTTGATTTATTACATTGTTATCATATACTACCTAGAAAATGGACAATTCCTTCTTTAGCCACCACAATAAAATTCTAGGAACCATGGGTATGACAGTATGGAGATTCCTGATAAGTTGAATCTTAGCACTTAGAATTGTTTCTGAAAAGAGGAGTATGAAACTGCAGTTAGTTAGTTGTCTACTCTAACAGATTTGAAGTGTGAAGGTCAACTTCTCTATCCTGTCACAGTAAGGATAACAATGAGTCATTGTATATCCCAGTTATTGGTGAAAGCCATATTTCCAATTAGTATTTCTTGCAGTGCAGTGTCAGTCTATATTATAGCTGAGACTTCTTTCTAGTATATCTCCACTGATTATTAAGCCTGCTGGAATTTAGTGAAACAGGCTACCCAATGACAATCTGCTGAGTGCATATATTCGGTCGAGACTCTCCCCAAGTGACCCTAGCTTTTGTCAAGCTAACTCAGCACAGCATGCAAAACAAAGGAGAATTTCTTCTTAAAAGTAGATGGTTTACTAGTTAGGGACTCTGTGAAATCACCAACAGAGTCAGTAAAACCACCGATACAGAGCCTAGCTGGCCAACAAAGGCACCCACTTATGGTCACATGAAATGTGACATCACCATGCTTGCTCTTGACCATTACTTCTTACTTCAAAAATTGAGTAGACATTTAAAATGCTAAACAACTTTCCCTATGTGTATTGCTGTCCTCTTAAACACTGTGTGACAAATATATTAACATATGGCCTAGTCAATGCAAACAACCTCTTACTTTATGACTTATACAAAACTTCTGCTCAGCTAAAAATGTCTCTCCAAATCATTCTCACAGTTACTCTCCTGCCTCTGTGCATGAGAGAGGGCTAGAATTCCTATTCACAGTCCCATCTTTTACTTTCTGAGTCAGATTCTCGGCAAACTTATTCAAGATTCACAAAATAATTGCTATTTTCTTTGTCTCTTCTCACCAGGGGACTAAACCTTGAAGGGCTGCCATGCCTTCCTTTCGTGGTATAGCTGGGAAGTGTACAGTGCACTGCACAGCTGCTAATGTATGGAATAAATGGTCAGTCTTGCTAACTCCCATTATCATCACTGTGTTAGAGACTATGCCAGTTCAAAACTAAAATGTTCTCCCTTGCAGCTACTACTTTAAATACCTCAACAATAGCTGCATTTATATAATTTCCATTCTCATGGCATTATATCAACTCGACAAACTCTCCAGATTTCTTCCTTTTATATGTATATCTCTCTGAGAAAAACTGCAAGGTTATAGAAAAACATTTGAAAATTTTAAGCCTGTCCATAAATTTTAGTTCTTATGGATAGTAAAGGTCATACAACTTTGAGAAAACATGATATAAAATGGACCTAAGTAAATCTGAAATGATTCATCAGCTCTATTTTCTTTGCTACCACACTATTTTACATTATTAATTTCAAATGCAAGGGACTGGAAAGAATTGACTTCTTCTTAATGAAGTTTAATTTATTCAACCTTTTAATATTAGAGGAAATAAGCTGCCTTGTTAGTTGGAAGGTACATTTAAAATAATGCACTGAATACATTGAATAAATTATCAGAGTGATGAGTATATAACAGTAATATTGACATCACCTCACACTTTCGCTACATGTAGTAATGTCCAAAGCATTTACCAATGCATCTTGTGGAGCAGGTGTCATCATTCTTTGGGTATAATTGTTCTTATTTTATAGACAAGCTCCTGAGATGGAGAAGGGTTAAGTGACAGCTAATGAGAGGGAATTCGAAGTTGAACCTCCACACTCGTTCTACTTGTCACTTTTACCCAAAATAACCAATCAGGAAGGTAGTCCTCATTAGTTCTCCCCTATTCAGTGGTCATTTATCTTCACCAAACTTTATACCATCCAAACTTCCCAGAAGTGACTTTAGTTATGTAGCCTCCTAAAGACTACACTTGGGTCTCTTTTATCTGTAATTTAAATTTGCATTATAATGTTGTCACTTCCTATCTCTTACACCTTCTCAAACCTGACTGTGCTCTTCTCCTGCAATCGCATGTCCTTGCTGATATGGCTTTAATGTTGTGATTTCACTGAAGTGAATGAAATTAGGATTTTCCACCTCTTATGTCTTTGTACTTACTCTTTCTTTACCCTAGCATGGTCTTTCTCCTCTGCCTAGTAAAACTCATGACCTGAGAATCAATTCAAAGATACCTCTTGTATGAAGCTTTTTCCCTTTCTCTAGGATACAGAAGTACATTATGATTGTTTATGACGTGTACTTCAAGCTATATAAATGATCTTCCTATAATATGGAACATATAAAAGTGGTCCTTACATTCATCACCAATGCCTGTTATCAGTACTAATTGTAGAAGAATTTTAATCCAGGCATATGGTTTCTCTGGCAAGGGATTATTATATCCAAAGGTCTTCTGGGCCTGTATGATCCTGCTGGAATGACACACCTTTAATCCCTCTGGATGGAACACAGACTTCCCTTACTATATACCTTTAATCCCAAACAATGCAGGTAGAAGGAAGCAGCCATGCTTCATCTAATTGAAGGTAAAACAGGTTGGCAAATTAGACAAGGATTTGAGAGAATGAGTCAGAGAAAGGATTTGCATAACTCTCATAAAGACAGAAAAGAGCAGCTACTCAGGAGTAGCACACAGAGACAGCAGTAGTCACTTCTGCAGTGCAGTGCAGTTCCATTGAACGAGTAGGGGACAGTGAAGTTAAGTTCTTTTGTGAGTTCCTGCCGAGGTAGTTGAAGCCAGAGACTAAAAAGGAGCCAGAAGGTTAGAAAAAAATTGCCAGAGTTAGTTTGAGGCTAAGCAGAGCAATTCAATGAGGAGCCAAGAGAAGCCAGACTGAATCAGATAGCTAAAAGAGAAGTTTGAGGCAGAACAGCTGAGTTGAACCAGTCATCCAGAACTCAGAAAGAACTAGAAATTGTGAGCTTATTCAGCAGTAAGTCTCTATAACAAGAATTCCATCTGGCAAATAAAAGTTGCTTTTATAATTTATTATAAAATAAGCAAAATACCAATCACTTCTTCAATAATTTCAGCAATAATGAAAAATATCTGAATTTATTATATATCACTACTGCTTACAGCAACTCTACTTAGAGATCTATGCTCTAAATAATTGAAAACAAGGATTCAAAGATATGCATATATATCTATTTCCACAGTAGTATCATTCAAAATACCTGAAAAGTATAAGTAAATCAAGTGTTCCTCCGTGGTTGAATGGATATGGGGATACGGAAAATATGGCATATACCTATATCAGTATAGTACTTGCCTGAAGTGGAAGGATTTGAGATGCATGTTGTGATATAGACAAAACTTGAGATTCTGCTTAACTGAAATAAACTCAACACAAGATGACAAATATTGCTTAGCTTCATTCCCTAACCCATCTATAAGAGTAATAGATACAGAAATAAGGTGGAATGATGATTTCCAAGGAGAGGAAGAAAACATTTGCTTATATAGTGTATATTGAATTTCTGATTTTAATGATAAAAATAAAGTGGAGATTGGCTCCACAATGAAAAACATGCTGTTAACAGAATTTTCCATCTTAATTATTTTTTGTGTGTATATAAATTATATGAAGCTTTTCTTTTAAATTTCATGTGTCCTAATAATTTTGTGTCCATTTACATATTTTCAAATTAAATACTGTTCTGTTAAATTTCTCTGTTAGTTATAGAAACTAATGAACTATTGCCAAACTTATGGTCTATGCATGGTAAAGACAAAGATAGAATTAAGCAAGGGATAAGAGAGAAATATAAAATAAGCTGTGTTGTTGTGAGTTTTCTCCTTATCATCAAACATAATAAATCCGTATAACATGTTTTAGCCACTATTTGAATGATGTGAGGTCAAATAAAAGAGAAGAGTGGATTGGATTTCTCTTTAAATTCTTCCTGGAGGAAGTAATCATGTAACTGGTTTCTAAAGATGTAAAGTCAGGGATCTTAACTGACAGCCAGCCAGTTTCTCATGAAAGACCTAGGGATAAAATGAGTGAATGAGGAGCAGTCTGTTAGCCATTCTAATATATAATAAAATAGACTTAAACAAAATTAATCAAAAAAAGACAGGGAACGGCACTTAATACACATCAGAGGAAAAATCTTCCAAGATGATATCTCAATTCTGAACATCTATGCCCCAAATGTAAAGGTACCCACATTTGTAAAAGAAATATTACTAAAGCTTAAATCTCACATCTAACCCCACGTATTTATAGTGAGAGACTTCAATACCCCACTCTCACTAAATGACAGGTTATCCAGACAAAAAATAAACAGAGAAATAATGAAACTAACAGACATTATAAATCAAATGATCCTAAGAGATATCTATAGAATACTTCATCCAAACACAAAAGAATATGCATTCTTCTCAGCCAGCACCTAACAAGCCTCAACAGATACAATAAAATTGAAATAATGCCTAGTATCTTTTCAGACCATCATGGATTAAAGCTTGACTTCAACAACATCATAAACACCAGAAAGTCTACACACTCATGGAAACTGAACAACTCTCTACTCAGTGATCTCTGGGTCAGGGAAGAAATAAAGAAATTAAAGAGTTTCTAGAATTCAATGAAAATTAAAGCACAATACTGTGGCAGGGTTTTCCCTGTCCAATCTATTTAAATAATAGTGTAGCAAGGGGCCTGTAATTGGACAGGGAAATCCTGCTACATATCACCTTTCTGAATTGTTACTAAGTTAAAGTCATATTTTCTTATTTTGGTACAAAATTTATTTTGATACAAAATCTAGGCTTTCATTGGTATAAATTTATTCTATTGATACAAAAATGTTAAAAGTACAGGGCTTAGACTCAGTCCTTCTATAACTGTTATTGTAAACTAATCTGCAATGTCTAAGCCTTTGAGTGAAGGGACAAATGACAAATTCATGTCTCTTAGTTTATTGTTAGTGTTTTCAGATATTTTAATTAGAAATAGCCGAGAGTAGGTAACAGAGAACAGTCCTATCTTAGACAGAGTTTCTACTCCTGTACAAACATCATGACCAAGAAGCAAGTTAGGGAAGAAAGGTTTTATTCAGCTTACACTTCCACAGAGTTGTTCATCACCAAAGGAAGTCAGGACTGGAACTTAAGCAGGTCAAGAAGCAGGAGCTGATGCAGATGCCATGGAGGGGTGATTCTTACTGGCTTGCTTCCCCTGACTTGCTCAGCTTGGTTTCTTATAGAACCCAAGACTACCAGCCCAGAGATGGTACCACCCACAAGGAGCCCTCCACCTTGATCACTAATAATTGAGAAAATGCCTTATAGCTGGATCCCATGGAGGCATTTCCTCACCTGAAGCTCTTTTCTCTGTAATAACTCCAACTTTTGTCAAGTTAACACAAAACCAGCCAGTACAACTCCAGATTACTTTACATAGATTTTCAAAACATCAGAAATCCACAGAATGTGAAATTTAATGTTATCTATTCACTTGTTGTTAAGACGAGTCTGCTCCTGACAACCGCCCTTTCTTAGACTCAAAAAAGATATTGAACATCATGAAGTTGCTGAAGTTGTGGCAATATAGCCACTAGACAAAATTTGCCTCATTTTATCTACAGACAAAACACTGTTCAGAGAAAGGACACAATTTACAGGTTAGGACAGCTTAGTTCTGCAAGACAGAATAGGCTACTGCTTAATAACTCCTCTTTTTCAAAGGTCTGTCAGATGGCCCTGGGCCAGAATGCTGAAGACAGATCCTCCAACTTCCTGATGTAGTGGGGCTATGCAAGTAGGCAGGTGTCTCTACAATTTGTCTCAGTTTTAGAAACCATGCTTTGTACTTCTAATATTTTCAGATAATATTAGTTGAGAGTAGATTTCTGTGGGGTTAAAGGCTTATAGTCTCATAGCCAACCCAGGCTATTTACATTGAGAGAACATATTTGAGAGGATAGTTTTCAGATGGCATACAATCTAAAGCCAAGACATAAGTCAGGTGTAAAATTATAAGTCTTTTAGTTAAGTCGGGTGACAATGTTCTATTTTATTGAGATAAATGATGGACTGCGTGTTAGGTCCATCTTCTACTTTATAAATTACAAAATGGTAATAGTTATGCTCAATTTATATTTTGAAAGAAAAGTTTTTGAGGTTTTTGTTGTTTTTGTTTTTATTTAAGTTAAAGAGAAAGGCGATATGTGTCAGGATTTTCCCTTTTGAATCTATTTTAATATTAGTGCAGCAGGAGGCCTGTGATTAAACAGGGAAAAGGGAGGCGGGGCTAAGAGTTGCAGGAGGTAGAGAAGATGGAGGAGGGGGAGAGGAAGCAAGATGGTCAACGGAAAGAATGATTCAGAACCAGAGTGGCTTTGAATAGCCACATGTAAATATGATATTATTTAGGGATAAAATAGTTGGGGTAACTTGTCTAATCTAGGTTAAGAGCTTGTATCATTATCAATTGGCATAGAAAAAATCGTGTGGGCATCTTGTGAGCCGAGAATTTATTGATATATAAATCTGACTGGTTAATTATAAGCTTAAAGAGTTTTAGTTTACTGAGTTACTGGAATATGGGACCACCAACCACAGGGATTTATGGCTGAGAAGGAACTAGCAGATATGAGAAAAGCAAACTGGAGCTGGGAACACTGTGATTGGTCACTGATGAGACTATTCTAGAGGCAGAGACCCAGGGACTACACCATGGCAGAGAGTTGCTGGGAGTAGCACAGGAAGACTGCCTGTACTTTTTAATATTTCCCACAACAGAACATACCCAATTTTATGGGACACAATGAAAGCAGTGCTAAGAAGAAATTTCGTAGCACTAAGTGCTTCCATAAAGAAATTAGAAAGTTATAAGACCAGCAATTTAAAAGCTGTAGAAAACAAGAATCAAAAACACCAAGGAAGAGCAGAAGGCAGGACATAATCAAAATAAGGGCTGAAATCAAACATTTAGAAATAAAAAAAAAAAAAAACAAACAAAGCATTAGTAAAACCAATAGCTGGTTCTTTGAGAAGAATCAACAAGATAGACAAATCCTTAGCCAAAGTAATGAAAAGACAGAGAGATAGTATCCAAGAAAACAAAATCAGAATTGAAAAGGAAGACATAACAATGGTCACTGAGGAAATTTAAAGAATCATTTGGTCTTACTTCAAAACCCTGTACTCCACAAAAGTAGAAAATACTACTTACCAAAACTAAGTCAAGATCAGGGAAACTATTTAAACAGCCATATAACCCTTAAGGAAATAGAAGCAGTCATTAAAAATTCCCCAACAAAAACAACAAACAAAAATGATGCAGGGTCAGATGGTTTTAGTGCATAATTTCTACCGTCTCTCAAAGAAGAGCAAATACTAACCCCTCCAACTATTTCAAACAATAGAAACGGAAAGAACTCTGTCGAACTCATCCTATGAGGCCACCACAGTCACCCTGATACCTAAACCACACAAAGTTTCAACAAAGGAAGCGCCCTTCAGGGTGATTTCTTTTATGAACACTGATGGAAAAATACTCAATGCAATACTCACAAACTGAACTCAAGACCCTGTAATAAACCTACACACCTATGGATACTTGGTGTTTAACAAGGAAAGCAAGACAATACAATAAAGAAAGCATTTTTCAACAAGTGGTGCTGTTTAAACACATGGATGTCTACATGAAGAATAAAAATAAATTCATATTTATAACCCTGCACAAAACTCAAGTCCAAGTGGATCAAAGACCTCAACAACAACAACAACAACAACAACAACAACAACAACAACTGGATATACTAAATCTAATAGAACACAAAGTGGGGAATATCTTTGAACTCATTGGTACAGGAGACAACTTCCTGAACAGAACACCATTGAATCAGGCTCTAAGATCAACAATTGATAATTGGGACCCCATGAAACTGAAAAGATTCTGTAAAGCAAAGCATATTGTTAATAGGACGAAACAGTAGCCTACAGATTGGGAAAGGATCTTCACCAACTCTACATCTGACAGAGGGTTCCTATCCAGAATCTATAAAGCACTCAAGAAATTAAATACCAACAACCCAAATAACCCACTTAAAAATGAAGTACAGAGCTAAACAGAGAATTCTCAACAGAGGAATCATGAATGGCTGAGAATCACTTAAAGAAATGTCCTGCTATTCAAAGTCCTTAGTCATCAGGTAAATGAAAATCAAAACAACTTGGAGATTCCATTTTACACTAGTCAGAATAGCTAAAATCACAAACTGAAATGATAGTCCATGCTGGCAAGGATGTTGAGCAAGAAGAACATTCCTCCATTGCTGCTGGGAGTGCAAACTTGTACAACCACTTTGGAAATCATTTTGGCAGTTTCTCAGACAACTGGGAAAAGTTCTACCGCAATACACAGCTATACCACTCCTGGTCATATACCCAAAAGATGCCCTACTATATCACAGAAACATTTGCTCAGCTATGTTTATAGCAGGCTTTTTCATAATAACCAGAATCCGGAAACAACCTCAGTGTCCCTCAATTTAGGAATGGATAAAGAAAATGTGGTACATCTACACAATGGAATTCAATTCAGTTATAAAAAAGAAAGACATAATGACTTTTTCAAGTAAATAGATAGAACTTCAGAATATCATCCTAAAGCTGGGAAGCCAGACCCAAATGACAGGCATGGTATATACTCACTTTTAAATGGATATTAGCCATAGAACACAGGATACCCACGCTATAATCATCAGTCTGAACCAAGCTAAACAAGAAGGAAGGCCCAAGTAAGGATGCTCAAATCTTTTTTAGAAGGAGGAATATAAACAGGTGGGGGAGGTGATGGGGAGGGGAATGGGGTGGTCAGGAAATGGTATAGGAAGGAATAGGAAAGATGACCAGATGGCCATGAAAATGAATGAAAATCTACAATTGGCTGATGTGGAGGGTTGAGGGGGCATCTCAAGGAAGTTCCAGAGTTCTGGAGTAGAGAAGGATCTTAACTCAGACTCACAGGGTTGGGGGTATAGAACCGACCCATGCACAAAACATTCAACCAAAATTTATCCCATCTACTAGAAATGCAAGGACAGGAGATGGAGCAAATACTGAGGGAATGACCAAGCAATAACCAGCCCAAAAACAGACCCATCCTGTGGGCAAGCACCAATCCCTGACACAATTAATGTTACTCTGTTATGCTTGCACATAGAAATCTAGCATGGCGTCCTCTGAGAGGTTCTACCCAGTAGCTGATTCAGACAGATGCAGACACACACAGCCAAACAGATAGAGATTGATGACTCTTATGGAAGAGTCCAGAAAAGGATTAAGGGGATAGGATTTTCACAGGAAGACCAACAGAGTCAACTAACCTGGATCCAGGAACTCTCAGAGACTAGGCCACGATCCAAAGTGATTACACAGGCTGGACCAAGGCCCCTGCACATGTGTAGCAGATGTGCAGCTTCGTCTGCATGTGGGTACTGAACAACTAGAGTAAGGGCTATCACGAAAGTTGTTGCCTGTCTATGGGATATGTTCTTCTAGCTAGGCTGCCTTGTCTGACCTCAGTGGGAGAGGATATGACTAGTCTTGAAGAGACTTGATGTGCCAAGGTCTGGGAATACATAGTAGGTGCTCCACCCTCTCAGAGGAGAAGGAGAGAGGGATATGAGTGAGGGACTGTGGGAGGGGTTACAGGGAGGTGGGACAGTGATCAGGATGTAAAGTGGAAAAAAAAAAAAAGAAGAAGGAGGAATGAGCGATTTATTGCCAAAAAATATGTCTTCTTTGGAACTATTAATATAAGTGTTGCTGTTTGTAGTTTCTCATTTGAGTAAACGGATACAGAGAAATAAATGTACTCAAAGAGAATATACAGTTAATGTCAAAGTTTTTATACCCAGCTTTCTTGGCTCTGACACTCCTCATATTATTACTCAGTCATCTGTGTTCTGCTAACTTTTCAATTCCCTTATGAAGTCATTCTCAGTGTCTCATTCTTTACATCCTTTCTGTACAAGAACCCAACACATCATCACAGGAGAGTGGGGCTTCCAGTTGTTTAATGTTTACAGATGACTTAAATAAATAAGCAACACCCTGAGAACACCCCTTTCTATGGGTTCAGTTAATTTGACATTGAAATTGCAGCTAGGCAAGTTACTTCCCTGGAGAACCATCTCTTTAGTGTGCTGGCCCTGGCTCTGTGGCTGGCCTTCACATACAGTGTGCTTTGTGGGATAAATCATGAGGTTTCCTTGGCAGGTTGCTTGGAGTTTCCAAGTCTATTGGCCTGAAGTCTGTCAACAACATGTCTTACTTTCAGTAGTGTTCATGTCTCTTTTTTTTTTCACTTTAGGAATTACAGCAGATGAATTAAATTATCTTCAAAAGACAAATGTGTGGAAAGGGTACTGGGTATGGACGGCATGGCTGGTATGGGAGTGTTCAGAAAAAAACTGTTTTTCACATTATGTTGTATGCATTCATTTTTAATATGGAAAAAGACACATCATGGTTTGGATACAACTGACAGAAAGTGTCTGTGTTCGTAGAGGCAAATGCAAAGGGTGATTACTTAATCTTTTTGTGGCAAACTAGGAAGTGCTTTCCCATATTGGGTTCTTTCGTCTGCTTTTAACATCAAAGGAAAACTATGCAATTCAATATGATATTATTATCTTGGAAAACTACACTTAAATGATTGATTATAAGCATTTGATAGAAAAGTAGAAACAAGGGTTGACATTTTACCAAGTTCTAAACTGAAGGGACTCTCACTATTTGAACTTTAAAATGTTAGGAAGATCTTTTATATTCAGACTAGTGTAGATGGGGAGGACAAAGAGAAGAGCTTGTTCAAAATACCAGTATGTTTCTGGACATCACACTACTGGCAAAAATATTTCTAAATATAAATAAAATGGAAACACATGGGCTGATTTTGCTCTGAGTAGGCAGGAGATTAAAATGAAAGGGAAAGTATTATTTTGGCAAGTCTTCCTTTTTGCCAAAAGTTTACTTTTGTGGCTAAGTTTGGAACAGAATATTAAAGTACAAAAAAAAAATTACATTGACTTCCGTAGTTGTATGAGATTTTAAGCTGAAAATGTTTTAAGGTCAATGACAATTTAATGTTCTTCTAAGACCAGACTGATTCATGCCAAAAAGAAAAAAAATGATGAATACTGTCATTGTTTTCCAGTCCCACATCTGAGACTATCAGAATATTTTCTATTTTGAATTATAAGATGTAAAATCCTGATTCTATGCCTAAGAAATAAATATACTTCAGGAAACATTGTTGTAACTAAAGTGAAGTCTAAACTCTTCTTTGTCAACCAGTTGTAACACATGAGTATCTGCTGCTCAGGGTCAGTACATGCGTAATAGGTAAACTAGGGATCAGTTGTGTGTGATTGTGGCTCAGTTAGGGTTTCAATTTCTATTAAGACACTTGGACCACATAAACTCTTATAAGGAAAACATTTAGTTGGGGATTGGCTTACAGTTGAGAAGTGTAGTCCATTATCATCATCACAGGAAACATGGTAGAGTGCAGGCTGGAGCAGGGTTGACATTTTTACCTCTGGATCCTTGGGCAGCCAGAAGGAAGAATAAACCACTGGACCTAGATTGAGCTTCTAAAACCTCAAAGTCCATCCCCAGTGACACAATTCTGTACTTTCTCAAACGCGGCTACACCTCCTAAAAGTGCCACTCACTGTGTAGCTGTGGGGGCCACTTTCATTTAAACCACCACACTAAGGTTGCTTCAGATTCATGGATTCTGTATTTCAGTAGACCATCTTTCCATGAATGATATACACAGACATATATAAGCAAAATTTCCTGTTTGAGTAATACTGCATAAGAGAAAAATAGTTTTCTCAAGGTTCATGTTGTTATCATAAGTTGAATAGTCACATTGATGACATCAGTCTTATTGTTGGCCTCCAAGAATGATAAATAGGTTTGCTAATATCCCATTACAATTCTCAGAACAAATGCGATAGAGATATTTCTGTAAATGTCATCATTTAAGTTTTAAGACAGCAATGGAAATAACAAAATCAAAGACAACAGGCAAAGTTGAAAGACTCAAAAGGAACTTGAGTAATTAGGTTACAATTTCTGTAAGAATGTGCCTTATCTACAGAGGAGATGACTAAATTCTTCATAAGAACCCAGAAAGAACTCATAAACCTGGAAAAATTAGAAAGATTCTGAAAATACTTTATCCTTGTCTTCTATCATATTTATTTCACTATCATATTTTTAAAAACATAAAAAATAAAAAATAATTTAAAAATAAGTAAAACCCCTTTCCATTTTGACTGTGTAAATAAGGCAAAAGTGTACCACTGAGCTTTAAATTCCATAACTATAGTTCTGATTAATACCTTTACTTATTACTTCATATGAGCCCTTCCGTTTTGTGTACAGAGACCTACACCTGAGTGCCCGAGGGGGGCTGACTTCTGTGTTGTTTTAATGAGAAATGTCTCCCATATGCTTTTGTATTTAAACACTTGATATCCATTTGGTGGCTGTGCTAGGGAAGGTTCTGTTATCTTTATGAGGTGAGATCATGCTAGAAGGATGTCAATGGTGCAGGCTTTTAGAGTTAGAACTTCACACTGTGGCCTATGCTTTGCCTCTGTTTCCTGTATACAGATGAAAATGTCACCAGTATCATGTAGAAGAATGTGAATTGATCCATTCTTATCTCTTTGTACTAAGGTCAAGTCTAAGTGGATCAAAGTCCTCCACATAAAACCAGAGACACTGAAACTTATAGAGGAGAAAATAGGGAAGAGCCTTGAAGATATGGGCACAGGGGAAAATTTTCTGAAAAGAACAGCAATGGCTTGTGCTGTAAGATCAAGAATTGACAAATAGAACCTCTTAAAATTTCAAAGCTTCTGCAAGGCAAAAGACACTTGTCAATAAGACAAAAAGGCCACCACTAGATTGGGAAAGGATCTTTACCAATCCTAAATCAGATAGGGGACTACTATACAATATATATAAAGAAGTCAAGAAGATAGACTCCAGAAAATCAAATAACCCCATTAAAAATGAGGCACAGAGCTAAACAAAATTTTCAACTGAGGAATATCAAATGGCTGAGAAGCACTTGAAAAAATACTCAACATCATTAATCATCAGGGAAATGCAAATCAAAGCAACCCTGAGATTCCACCTCATACCAGTCAGAATGGCTAAGATCAAAAATTCATGTGACAGCAGATGCTGGCAAAGATGTGGAGAAAGAGGAACACTCCTCCATTGTTGGTGGGATTGCAAGCTTGTACAACCACTCTGGAAATCAGTCTGGCGGTTCCTCAGAAAATTGGACATAGTACTACTGAAGGATCCAGCAATACCTCTCCTGGACATATATCCAGAAGATGTTCCAACTAGTAATAGGAACACATGTTCTGCTATGTTCATACCAGCCTTATTTATAATAGCCAGAAGTTGGAAAGTACCCAGATGTCCCTCAACAGAGGAATGGATACAGAAAATGTGGTACATTTACACAATGGATTACTACTCAGCTATTAAAAACAATGAATTTATGAAACTCCAAGGCAAATGGATGGATCTGGAGGGTATCCCAATCTCCCAATCACAAAAGAACTCACATGATATGTATTCACTGATAAATGGATATTAGCCCAGAAACTTAGAATAGCCAAGATAAAATTTGCAAATCACAAGAAACTCAAGAAGAACGAAGACCAAAGTGTGGACACTTTGCCCCTTAGAATTTGGAACAAAACACCCATGGAAAGAGTTACAAAGACAAAGTTTAGGGCTGAGACAAAAGTATGGACCATCCAGAGACTGTTGCACCTGGGGATCCATCCCATAATCAGCCACCAAACGCAGATACTATTGCATATGCCAGCAAGATTTTGCTAAAAGGACCCCGATATAGCTGTCTCTTGTGAGGCTTTGCCAGTGTCTGGCAAATACAGAAGTGGATGCTCACAGTCAGCTATTGGATAGAACACGGGGCCCCCAATGGAGGAGCTAGAGAAAGTACCCAAGGAGCTGAAGGGGTCTGCAACCATATAAATGGAACCCCAGAGCTTGTGTCTCTAGCTGCATATGTAGCAGAACGTGGCCTAGTCGGCCATCATTGGGAAGAGGCCCCTTAAACTTTATATGCCCCAGTACAGGGAAACACCAGGGCCAAGAAGTGGGAGTGGGTGGGTAGGGGAGCAGGGTGGGGGAGGGTATAGGGGACTTCGGGGATAGCCTTTGGAATGTAAATGAAGAAAATACCTAATTAAAAAAATTGGGAAAAAAATTCATCAGAAAGATTTCTGTTTTTGAGCCGGGCGGGGTGACGCACGCCTTTAATCCCAGCACTTGGGAGGCAGAGGCAGGCAGATTTCTGAGTTCGAGGCCAGCCTGGTCTACAAAGTGAGTTCCAGGACAGCCAGGGCTACACAGAGAAACCCTGTCTCGAAAAACCAAAAAAAAAAAAAAAGATTTCTGTTCTTGTTGTCACATTATCCCTGAACCTTGATATGCCTTTCCTGTCATAATGGACTCTATCTCTCTGGATACATATGCTAAAATAAATCCTTTTTTCTTGTAGATTGCTTTTCATTAAGATAATGTATTACAGAAGTTGAAATGTAACTAATACGGTAATTGGTACTATAGTGGGATGTTACTACATTCGTCCTGACCATGTGGCTTTCATTTCTTTGGAATACCTCAATGGAAAGCTTGGAACTTTGAGCAGGATAAACCCATTGACTGTTAGAAACAGTTTAAAGGGTCCTCTACTGTAAAGTGGTAAGGTGATAATGCCAAAAGAAATGCAAACAGAAGAGCCCTCACTTGACGGGTTTCAGGGAGGAACTAGTAATCTATGAGAAATAGAGACAGGGGTAATTTGTATGTGATTTTGCTTGCATTCTGCTGATATTCTGAGAACTTGCATAAGGCTGAATTTAAAAAGAATGGGCTAATTTTGAGGCGGATGTGTTGAGATACACACACACACTTTCACATATGTGTGCGTGTATGAGACAGAGACAGAGAGACAGAGAAAGAGACAGAGAGAGACTGTATACACACACACACACACACACACACACACACACACAAATATGCTTTAAACCTAAAACCTAGAGAGCAAAGCCAGTGGTTCTTTATGAGCTCCAGGTCAGTTTGGCCATGAGGACTTCCAGGAGAGTCAGGGCTACACAGTGAGATCCTCTCTCAAAAACAAACAAATGACTAAACAATTTAGGGAACTAGTTTTTTGTAAGATGAAATTTCAAGACAGGACAACATTGTCTGTGGAATTGATATTAATTATTACTCTTATGAATCTATACAGTGAAAATGAACAAGTACACATTTTTCAATGTGTAGTTTAGAAAGAAAAAAAGTGCTAGGTACCTAATGTTAAAGACAACTCATGTGAAGAAGAAGAAAGAAGAAGAAGAAGA